>NW_019267092.1:188455-250268 GCF_002742605.1 Olea europaea var. sylvestris
TGATTCAAAGAAGGGCGAGAAAAATTGAACTTCACTGTGTACAAGATGGAGATGCAGTGGACTGGAGAACAGAGATTAAAAGGTTCCTTAAAGAACCTAATGAAGGGATTAGTAGGAAAACGAAACTATGTTTGCTGAATTACACACTAATAGATGAAGAGTTGTTTAAAAAACACTCTGATGGTGTATTACTAAAGTGTGTAAGTTTGCAAGAAGCCAAGACGATCATGGCTGAAGTGCACGAAGGGATATGTGGAGCTCATCAAGCTGGCCAAAGGATGAGATGGTTAATTATTAGGAGTGGATATTTTTGGCCAAAGATGGGAGAACTATGCGTTCAGTATGCAAAAAGTTGTTTAGCATGCCAAAAATATGGTCCAATACAAAGGGCGCCAGCATGAGAGATGGCACCTATTATTAAACCTTGGCCGTTCAAAGGTTGGGCGATAGATCTGATAGGGAAGATTTACCCTCCATCGTCTAAGCAACATACTTTTATTATAGTTGCAACCGACTATTTCACCAAATGGGTAGAGGCGGTACCTTTGAAAGAGATCACCCAGAAGAATGTTATAGAGTTTATTTGTGATCACATTATTTATAGGTTTGGAATTCCACAAACTTTAATGGTAGATCATGGAACATCTTTGAATGGGGATCAAGTGAACAAATTTTTGAGCGAGTTTAGGATTAAATTAGTAAACTCCACACCGTACTACGCTCAATCCAACGGACAAGCGGAATCTTCTAATAAGATTCTGAAAAATATCATCAGAAAGATGATAGATGAAAACGTCAGAAATTGGCACGAATGTTAGAACAAGGCCTTATGGGCTTATAGAACATCACCTCGGTCAAGTACCAAAGTTACTCCTTTTCAACTTATTTATGGACAGGAGGCTGTTTTGCCTATGGAAATCAACGTGTAATCGATTCGAGTGTGCTTGCAACATTAGTTGAATGATGACGAGTATGCTGAATCACTAGTTCAAAATTTATTGAGTTTAGACGAATTGAAATTGGACGTCTTAGATAAGTTGCAAGTTCAAAAATAAAGAATGACTAAATTTTATAATAAAAGAGTCATAGCCAAGTCGTTCAGCCTAGATGAACTAGTTTGGAAGACGATTCTTCCTTTGGATACCAAGGATCCAAAGTACGGGAAGTGGTCGCCCAATTGAGAAGGACCATACAAAATAAACAGTGTGTTGCCTAATGGAGCGTACCACTTGGAAGATCTAGACGGCACCAAGCACGTAAGATTCATTAACGGCAAATATTTGAAAAAATATGTTCCTTCTTTATGGGAATGTGAACAGATAAAAACATAACCAAACATTCTGGACGATCAAAAGATAATAAAGACAGAGCGAAATACGTTCGAATAAAGTTCTTTATTATCAAACGTTCATTACAAGAATACAAAAGATACAAATGATGGACGTGCTACAAAATACAACTAAAGTAAGATGATCTCCCGGTTGATCGCTGAGTAAGCTTCACACCGCCTTCCTAAATGCATCGCTGCAATGGTGGGATTGACGAGTAAGAGGGTGTACTGGCCCCACCGCCTTCCTAATTGCATCGCTGTAATGGTGGGATTGCCGAGTGAGAGGGTGTACTGGCCTCACCACATTCCTAAATGCATCGCTGCAATGGCGAGCAAAGAGGCTGAGAAACACTCTCAGCAGGCAAGCTGAGAAGCACTCTCAGCAAGTAAAGTGGCCCACAAGCAGCCCAAAAATTGCCTCCCATCATTGACTCCTTGTGAAGAACAAAGAGACGATGGGAAGAATTTTGCAGGAAAAAATTTCGCTGCTGGCCAGAAAATATTTCCTATACCTCCCATACCAAAGGTGACATCAAGGTAAATATAAGGCGGACGGACTAGACAGTCCATTTTTGAATCAGGTTGATCGTCAGAATGCCAACAAATGGCAGCAAATTGGTTTCGAAGAAGAAAATGAAGAGATGAAGATAGAAGATGAAAAATGCGAAGCATTTATAGGGGGGTGAAGATGAAGAGACAGAATATGAACAGCCACATTTCTATCTAATAAACGGAATTAAATAGCCCATTACAGTCTACCCCATAAAGAACGAATTCGTTCCCTAAGTTTTTCCCAATCCTCGTTCTGTCGAGAAGAAGTGATGTTCAATTCAGCCGCGACGTCATCATCATCAACCTCCAACTTCTTGTACTGCTCGACCAAGGACTTAGTTCGCTCAATTCCCTGGGAGGCGTTGCGCTTTTTAGCAGCCATCCTCGCCCTGCAGTCGTCCATTTTAGCTTGAAGTTCCCTCATCTGAGCAGCCAAGTTAACCATCAAAGAGTCTTCAATCATGACTTCGGAGGAGATTTCTTTCAACTCTTCCTCAGCCTTGTTAATCTCCATACGCAAAGACTCTTTCTCAGCTACGACTCGAAGATATTGAGTACGCTTGGCCTTTAGTTCAGTATTCTTGGCCAGCATAGAAAGGACCTCGGAGTGGATAACCTTCAACGTCGTTTTAAAATCGACAGAAAGATTGAGCGACGGAAGCGTCAATGCTTGCTCCAACTTCGGACTCAAGTGCTCAAGTTCATCCTTGTGCCTGGCAGCACTAGCCCTTCCAATATCCATATCCATGAAGGATACGTACTCAAATATCAATTCCTTCAGGAACTTCAAGTCTTCCTCTGAAGAAGCAGCAGGACGATCGGATGGAGCAGGGCGAAACGTCTGAATTTGCCCCCAGGAAGCGAACAAGTCTTGGATAGAACGCACAATCCTATCAGCATCCTGCAAAGAAGACTGCTAATATTGAAAATCCTCACTACAACGAACAAGGTAGAAATAGAAGTGAAGCAAAAAACTACCTCGTCAACAATCGTAGAAGATGACGCGCCCTCAGCCAAGCTTGCTACCAACGACTCATCCATTCGTGAGAACTTCCCCTTGTCCAGGCGAGAAGATGTTGCCACAACGGGCGGACTCATAGGAGTCTCTGCAAAGCTCAATAGCAACAAATCAGAAACCAATAGCACGAGCAAAGGTAAGACATCAAAAAACTGAATGACCTTCTGCTTCGATGTTTGAGGGGTCGACGCCCTGGGAAGAAGGTGGCTCATCCATGGGTTGTGATGAAGACTCTGGGACTGAAGACGTATCTTTGAGCATGGTCCCCTCATCAACCGGTTTGGATGAAGTAGCCTCAGCAGAGGATGATGGAGCAGGAGTTGTCGATGCCAAAGCCTTTGAAGGAGAGGCCGAGCTTTTCTGAAAAGTCCAAAAGATCATCAGTACACAGAAAAGTTTCAAATGTGGAAAAGCGTACTTGTAAATAGACCAATTTAATTACCTTCCTCCTGACGATAAGAGGGGCATCATCATCATCATCAACATCATCCTCCAGAATGGGAGATGCTGAGGCTGGCCGTTTGCGGCTTGGAGCACTCTTGGCCGTAGCAGGCCTGGCAGGGAGAGAAGAAGATGGACGAGCAGATTATTTAGTGCGACGAGAAGAAGAGGGGCTCCGAACAGACAAAGGAATGACCAGAACAGGAGGAGAAGAAGAAATGCTTGGTTGGTCTAATGAATGAAAGGCACGATTGGCCTCAGTCGCGAATAATCTGCGCTTCACAGATGGCCAGAGTTGTTCAAAAAGAGGGTGAGCGACATGACAAGAATTAAAAGGGGCTAATGAAAAGTGGCTTGATAAATGGAGGTTGCGAGCGTTTATAGCCTCTGCTTCCGCCTTATTAATGGTATGAAAACGGTCAATTAAGTTCTTCGAATAGCAAAGAGGAACAGGCCAAGTTTGGCCAAAACCAAGCTGGCGAGCAAAAAATTGGGGAGCATAAATTTCTACCCCTGCTTTGGCATTAGTCCCAGTTAGAATATCATGAAATAGCTCCCTCCCAGTTAAAAACTGAATCCAAATGAGCAGGGAGGTGCTCGCGCTATCTATGGTGGAAGGGGGATGTACATAGTTTGGAGTCAAAAAAGGAGGAAAAAGAAAAAAAGAAGAGATTGAATCTAAAGAATAAAAGAATGAAAAAATGTCTCTTCTGGACATATTTACAGGAGTTAAGGGCTCCATAGCTAGCCCATAACAGCTAGCAGAAGGACGAGAAATGGATGGAGCACCAAGCAATGGAAAATAGGATCTCAACCACAGTTGAGTGAACCAAAGAGGTCCACTGCTAGTGGGAGATGCACCATTCTTTAATTGAGCCTGAAGAAAAGCCATGCCTCTATAAAGGGCAGCCAAAAACAAAGAACATAAATTCAAAGGCCTGCCACGCACCAATTCGTGCGCTATAGGTAAATAACTCAGAGAAGGTTTTATACTTGGCACACACAAAACATATTTACAAAGCCAAACTAAAAGAAAGGCCACTCGCTCAGCATGGGTAGGCTCAGCGCTCGAATGATTGTGGAGGGTCTGCAGGCTTGAAAAAGAATCCGTGTAGTTCTTGCCAAACTTTGGGGCGCCACCAGAAACTAAAATACCGGGGAAAATCGTATCGCCCAAAGGTGGCAGATTCACTAGGGCCCCAACATCCCTTAAGGTAATAGACATGGGGCCGATGGGGAAAATAAAGGTGTTATACTCAGGGGACCAAAAACTTAAAGCAATCGGAAAGAGCGCTGAATCAAAAGTAGGGGGCGAATAGAGACTTCTAACAAATCAGAAATCCTAGCGCTATCAAAAAGTGTCTTAGTAGGACCATGGCCCACAAGGCGAGCATGCCACCTACGAAAAGCTACATCAGATTTAGGCCAAGTGCGAATATCTCTTTCGCGAAGTGGCCCCAGCGGCAGAGAGTTTAGAAAAGGAGGGCCATGAGTGCAAGGAAACAGCTGACCCACCGTCGCCTGTTCAACTGCCTCCGCATTGTTGAAGAAAGGACCCAAGTAAAACTCATTACGTCCAACGTCGACGGGCGTGAGAAAACTTGGGGTTATGTATGGGCGACTCAGAAGTTTCTGGAAGTCATTAAAACTAAAAGAGTCGCTAGCTTGAGAGTGTGAAGCAGCCATTGGAGAAAGAACGAAGCTTTTCAGGGTTACGTAACAAGGAAGCAAAAGATGAACAGTGAATCGTGAAAGAGATGCAAAAAATATGAGGCGTGGTTTTGTAGCAGTGAAATGGCGTGTTTGGGGTTTATAAGGGTTTGCAAAATGACGCACTTTTTCAAGTTATAGAAGGAAACAATGATTGAAATTCTTGAAAATTTCAAACGTTGCTGGAAACATGGAGTGAATATGGCAAAATTCAATAATTATTATTAATTCTGCCATATTGGGGGGTAATTGTTGACACATAAAAATTCAGCCTAAATCGAACAGCTCAAGGAGTAAAGCCCAATTGGAGGATCCCCAAATCAGATAGCCCAAAGAACGAAGTCCAATCGAACGAATCAAGGTGAAGGCCCAAATAAGGGGGCCCAAGAATGCGGTAACGCCATCGCCCAAGTTTGCAAGTCGCCCAGAATCTGAAAGAATAGAGTGTCATACGGTCGCCCAGAGCTGTTATTCTATTCTCGCCCAAACCTTCAAGTCGCCCAAGGTATCAACAGACATAACGCATCGTGGTTATCAAGAAATGCAGTTATCAAGGCAGTTGTTAAAGTAGCCCTATCACGTCCTACGACTCAAGGAATTCAATCGAAAACGGTTGAACGATGAAAGGTAATGGCAGCAGTTAGAAGGCAGTTTTATGACAAAATGGTCACTACAGAGAAAGTGGGTAGTTATAGGACGATCAAGCAGTTTTAGAGTAGTTAATCACAAAGAGATCGTCTATGAGGTATAAAAGGGAGAAAGAACATAGAAGCAAAGGACCGAATCCAAAACTCTCGAACAGAGAATATGTAATTTTCATTTCCTTAGCTTTTAGATTTAAATATTTTTCTTTCTGTAACTCGTGTGCTTGCGCCCCTTGGAGGCACGCTGTTTTTCATTTCCAATTGTAAAGTTCATCGCCAATAAAAGAACACCCCTTTTTGGGACTTTGTCTCAAGAGGTTTCGTCCCTTACATAATCGTCTGATCCTTTTTAATTGTTAGTGACTTAACCCGCGCGAAACAATAAGCCACATCAAATGGCTTATTTGTAAGCCTCAAATTTTTCAGAAATAAGCCCACCCAAACATGCTCTAAAGCTGAATTTCAGGGGACAACTGAGAAAAGCTTATTTCTATTGGAAAAAAAGAGTAAATGACTCACTTTTGACAAGATTTTCGACGGGATCCGTTGGTCCAATTTGGAAGATCAAAGTTGATCATTGTTCTCTTTCGTGAGAGTATCGAAACCATATATTTTTTTGCCAAAATTGATGAATGGATGAATGAGAAATTGGAGCTCAAAGATGACCATTGGAAGATGATTTACGTGGGAAAATAACACTAGTCCCACATAGGAAAATGAAGAAAGTATTAATCACTTTAACTATGGCTATACATTGGAAATGTGTAATCATGTGTAGCATAAATGCTCTCTCCACATGCACGCGTAGGGGGTGCAAATTACGGACCGAAATTGCCTTCAAACCTTGAACTTGTGTGCGGCGCGACCTGCATACACGAATATCCTTCAATTGACCTTTGAGTTTCCAAAACTCCAGCAAAAACTAAAGTGGCTCCAGTGTTTATTGTCATGGAGTAATTGGATAGATTTATGTTATATTAAATCTCAATTTTCCAGCAATTTATACACACGAAAAATTCTCTCTGTCTCGCACCAGAAAATACTAGAGTTCTATATAATTTTACAGTCTGCATACTGCATAATTTTGTTCTGTCTGCATATGCATAATCTCTAGTCATGTAGTCGTGGTGGTGATATTGTTCGAGTACAAACTCAATTCGCCGGAGTAGTTTCTGTGGTGCTCATATTCTACGGGTTTTACCGTTGTATTTTAGGAAACAGACGCTCAGATTAGACCTCGGTGAGGGAATAAATCTGTTTTAAGGAAACTGTGCTCGCATAGACCTCGGGTTGAAAATTTATTTATCTTTTGCAATTTACATATTTGCAATTTATTCTTGCAAGTTATTTATTTATTTAGCGATTTACACGTTTGCAATTTACTAGATTCATATATTTTGTAGTTTACTTGTTTATATATATATATATATATATATATATATATATCTGATCTTCTTACTAACAGTTGGTAAATGTAATTCGATATACGTATGTTACATATACGGTTTTTCTATTGAAAATTTTTTTTGTATTATTTTAATAAAAATAGTTTGTGCTAATTTTACGCACATATGGTGAGTTTCGCTGCCAAATATAGTGAGCTACCATATATGATGAACTGCACTGCCATATATGGTGAGCTGTCAAATACGGTAAGTTGCAAATACGGTAAGGTGAAATACGGTAAAGTGCCTGCAAATACTGTATGTTGCATATACGGTAAGCTTCTTGTAAATACGGTAAGCTTCATATACGTTATGCTTAAAATCGGTATCTAAACTACATATACGGTATGCGATAATTCGATTTCATTAACATCACTATATTCCAACAAATTTAAAACAGATTTTTCGAGAAAAAATTGATTTCTTATATTGTTAATTTTGGAAACTAATTTTTTTTGTTTGATTTTCAGAAATGACAATCGAATTGACCAACATGGATGTGACCCAAATTGTGCCTACTGAAAATCAGGTTATGGGCTCAGTTGTGGCTCAAGGGCCAAGCTCTGTTGTGGCTCAGACTGTGACTAAATTGTCAAGTCATGTTATGAGTCAAACAGTGGCTTCAATAACTGGCCATACCGTTAATGTTCCGATTAATTATGGAGAAAAATTAGATAAATTCAATGGCTTGAATTTCCAAAAGTGGTAGCAGAAAATGTTATTTTACCTGACCACTTTGAATCTTGCAAGATTCTTGACTGAGACTGCTTCAAAACTCAATGAGGGAGAAAGAGATATTCAAACAATCAGTGCACTTGATGCTTGGAACCACTCGAATTTTCTGTGCCGAAACTATATTATGAACAGCTTAGTAGACACACTATACAATGTTTATAGTACTATGAAAACTGCTAAGAAACTATAGGAGTCTTTGGACCGAAAATATAAAACGGAGGATGTTGGGGCTAAAAAATTCATTGTCGACAGATTCTTAGATTCTAAAATGGTGGATTCCAAAACGGTTATCTGTCAAGTACAAGAACTCCAAGTGATTCTTCACGAAATTCATGTCGAAGGGAAGATTTTGAGTAAAACTTTTCAAATGGCTACAATTATTGAAAAATTGCTCCCCGCATGGAAAGATTTCAAAAATTATTTGAAGTACAAGCGAAAGGAAATGAATGTCGAAGAACTAATTGTTAGACTTCGAATTGAAGAAAACAAGAAGAGTTCTGAAAAGAAGTAGATCAATCCTGGTGCTGCTAAAGCTAATGTTGTGGAACATGGTCAAAGTAGTAAGAACTACAAAAACGAGTCTGGACCATCCGGTGGCAAAATGACCAAGCAAGGACCGAAAGGTGAAATTTCTAAGAAGAAATTTCAAGGAAAATTCTTCAATTGTGACAAAGTGGGCCACAAGTTTTCGGAGTGCAGATTGCCAAAGAAGAAGAAAGAAGCAAATGTGGTTGACTACATGAAACAAGATGTGTCGGAGTTGAATTTCTCAGATGTCATTTCTGAAGTGAACGGGGTGAGTTCAAACCCTAGGGAGTGGTGGATTGACACCGGAGCTACGAGGCATGTGCGCTCTGATAAGGAACTGTTTGCAGCGTTCGAAGCAATTGAGAATGTGAAGAAGTTATTTATGGGAAATTCAACAACTTCTAAAATCAAAAGTCGACGAAAGGTGGTTCTGAAGATGACCTCGAGAAAAGAGCTGACTCTCAACAATGTGCTATATGAGCCGAAAATTCGCAAGAACCTAGTGTTCGAGTTGCTTTTGAACAAGCATGGTTTTCACATTATATTTGAGTCAGATAAAGTTATTTTGTCAAAAAGTGGAATGTTTGTCGGAAAATGATATATTTTCGATGGTATGTTTAAAATCAATGTAATGGTTGTTAAACCAAAAATGAATAAAGCAAACTCTCTTACTTATTTGCTTGAGTCTTCCAGTTTGTGGCATGGTAGACTATGACATGTTAACTATGATATTTTACCAAAACTAGTTAACTTGAATTGCATACCCGAGTTCCACATTAATTCAAAACATAAGTGTGAAACTTGTGTTGAGACAAAATTGACAAGGTCATAGTTTAAATCAATTGAACGGAACACAGAACCACTTGATTTAATTTACAGCGACGTATGTGATTTAAAACTCGTACAAACAAGAGGTGACAATAAGTATTTCATTACTTTTGTCGACGATAGCACCAAATACTATTATGTGTATTTGCTAAAAAATAAAGAAAAAACTATATAGAAATTTGTTCTTTATAAGAGTGAAGTTGAAACTCAACTTAATAAGAAAATTAAGATGTTAAGAAGCGATCGAGGTGGTGAGTATGAAGCATCATTTGCGGAATTCTGTGCACTACACAGAATCATACATGAAATCACCGCACCTTATTCACCGCAACAAAACGATGTTGCTGAACAAAAAAATCGTACTTTAAAGGAAATCAATACTAGTAAGTTATGGGTTACCTTAAAACATGTGGGGGAAACTGTATTATCAGCAACTTGCCTTTTAAATAAGGTACCCCGAAAGAAAATGGAAAAGACCTTTTATGAGTTATGGAAAGGAAGAAAGTCTTCCTATAAATACTTACGAGTGTGGGGGTGTCTTGCCAAAGTAGCCGTTCCAACACGAAAGAAGGTAAGGATAGGGCCAAAAATGGTAGATTTCATCTTCATTAGCTATGCACACAATTGTAGTGCTTATCGATTTCTTGTGTATGACTCTAAAATCCCAGATATACACAAAAACACGATATTGGAATCAAGAAATGCTTCATTCTTTGAACATGTATTTCCGTATAAGTTCAAACAGGAAGCAAGCTCCTCCAAATGAACATATGAGACTATGATTGAACATAGTTATGACAACGAACTAGAAGAGGAGATTGAGGTTAGACGTAGCAAACGGAAACTGACAAAAAAATCATATGGTCCTGATTTTCTAACCTATATCCTAGAAAGTAAACCTCAAAGTTATCAAGAGGTTGTAAATTTCTCGGAGGGATCTCAATGGAAAGAGGCCATTAAAAATGAGATAGATTCCATACTGCAGAATCATACATGGGAACTAGTGGATCTTCCTCCAGGAAGCAAACTACTAAGCTATAAATAGATTTTCAAAAGGAAAATAAGAGCAGATGGAACTATCGAAAAGTATAAGGCTAGATTAGTAATAAAAGGTTACAAACAAAGGGAAAGTCTTGATTACTTTGATATGTATTCTCCAATGAGGAGAATAACATCTATTAGGTTGATACTTGCATTGCTACTTTGCGAAATCTTGAAGTACATCAAATGAATGTTAAAACTGTCTTTCTAAATGGAGATTTAGAAGAAGAAATTTATATGAAATAACCCGAAGGGTTTTCGTCACCAGGGCAGGAAAAGAAAATTTGTAAATTGGTGAAGTCACTATATGGCTTGAAACAAGCACCCAAACAATGGCATGAAAAATTTGATAATGTCATGATAGAGAGTGGATTTAAAATCAATGAGTGTGACAAATGTGTTTACGTCAAAGACACGAAAGATGGTTATATCATTTTATGTCTTTACGTTGACGACATGCTTATTGTTGATAGTAACAATAAGATGATAGAATCCACTAAAAATATGTTGAATTCAAGATTTTACAAGAAATATATGGATTTAGCTGATGTTATACTTGGAGTCAAAATTTCAAGAACATCAGATGGGCTGGTTCTAAGTCAGTCACATTATGTGGACAATTTTGGAAAAGTTCAATAAGGATGATACTGGCTTTGCTAGAACATCGATAAATACAAGTCAACATCTATCTAAAAATAAAGGTGAAAGTATCTCTCAAGTAGAATACTCGAGAGTTATTAGAAGTCTAATGTACTTGATTAGTTGTACAAGATCAGACATAGCCTACACAGTCAATAAACTGAGTAGATACACGAGTAATCGAGGAGCTGATCACTGGGAAGGAATAGTAAGAGTACTAAGGTACTTAAGATATACTCGTGACTATGGACTACATTATACTAGATATCTAGCGGTCATTGAAGGATACAGTAAAGCTAATTGGATATCTGATATAAAAGACTTAAAGTCCACCAGTGTATTTTTATTCACATTGGGAGGTGGTGGCATATCGTGGAAATCCTCTAAGTAAACAGTTATAGCCAGATTTATGATGAAATTTTAGTTTATAGCTCTAGATAAATGTGTTGAAGAGGCCGAATGGTTGCACAACTTCTTAGAAAATATTTCAAGATGGTCAAAACATGTGCCAGCAATTTGCATATATTGTGACAGTCAATCAACAATAGGAAGAACACAGAATAATATGTATAATGGTAAGTCTAGACATATATATCGTAGACACAATACCATAAGACAACTACTTTCAACTGGAGTTATCACTATTGACTACGTAAGATCAAAAGATAACATTGCAGATCCGCTAACCAAAGTGTTAAATAGAGAGTTCATTGGGAAGTCATCGAAAGGAATGAGACTTAAACCCTTGAATGAATAAGTCATTACAAAGGAAACCCAACCTAGTTGACTCGAGATCCCAAGATCTAGGTTCAAAGGGACAACATAATTGTAAAGGCTTAATAAAATAACTATGGGGGTATTTCCTTCTGTCCATTCCTATGATGTAACAGTGATGTCTGTAAGAATGAAGGATAAGCAATAGGCTTTTAATGATTCTTATGCGCCGAAAATCGAGCCAAGTTTGTAATAAGAAATCACCTATGTGAGAGAGAAGTGGGACCGCTTTTAAGAAAATTGTGTGGGGCTCAATTTTTAAGAACTCTCACAGAACCAGACATATGTTCATAGCCAAAACGAACATAATAATGAGAACTGAATTGTGTTAGGAAGAATCCTGTGTAGAGTATATCATCGTTTACATAAACGAACAGAACAGTTCAAGGACAACACGTCTACTGGTCAGCTAGTAAAGTAAATATACTTTCATAAGAGAATGTTCAAAGAGTAATACCTACCTATCCTATGCAGGTTTCAACCGTTGAGCTTTATCATCAAGTCTTGTCTCTTACGATTTCGTGTCTCTCCCAATTTTCATTCATGTGGGGGATTGTTGGAAAAAATGAGTAAATGACTCACTTTTGGCAAGATTTTCGGTGGGACCCGTTGGTCCAATTTGGAAGATCAAAGTTGATCATTGTTTTCCTCCGTGAGGTTATCGAAACCATATATTTATTTGCCAAAATTGATGAATGGATGAATGAGAAATTGGAGTTCAAAGATGACCATTGGAAGATGGTTTATGTTGGAAAATAACACTAGTCCCACATAGGAAAATGAAGAAAGTATTAACCACTTTAAATATGGCTATACATTGAAAATGTGTAATCATGTGTAGTATAGAAGCTCTCTCCACGAGAGCGTGCACGGGGTGTAAATGACGGACCGAAATTACTTTCGGACCTTGAACTTGTGTGCGGGTGCAACCTACGTACACGAATGTCGGACCGAACGGAGCAAAAATTGGCCCGTTTGGAGTGTCCACGTTTTGCAATTTTTGCTTTCTTCAACTGACCTTTGAGTTTCCAAAAACTACCAAAACTCCGGCAGAAACTGAAGTGGCTCCAGTGTTTATTATCATGGAGTTATTGGACAGATTTATATTATATAATATTTCAATTTTCCAGCAATTTATACACATGAAAAATTCTTTCTGTCTCGCACCAGAAAATACTCGAGTTGTGTATAATTTTATGGTTTGCATACTGCATAATTTTGTTCTATTTGCATATGCATAATCTCTAGTCGTGTAGTCGTGGTGGTGATATTGTTCGAATACAAACTCAGTTCGCCAGAGTAGTTTCTGTGGTACTCAGATTCTAAGGGTTTTACCGTTATATCCTAAGAAACATACGTTCGAATTAGACTTCAAGCACTTACGGTGAGGGAGTAAATCTATTTTAAAGAAACTGTGTTCGCACAGATCTAGGGTTGAAATTTTATTTATCTTTTGCTATTTACATATCTGCAATTTATTCTTGCAAGTTATTTATTTATTTAGCGATTTATTAGATTCATATATTTTGCAATTTACTTGTTTTTATATTTATGTTAGAAATTAAAAAAAAAAAAAATATATATATATATATATACGTATGTTACATATATAGATTTTCTATTGAAAAAAAATCTGTGTTATTTTAGTAAAAATAGTTTGTGCTAATTTTACGCATATACGGTGAGTTTCACTGCCAAATACAGTGAGCTACACTGCCATATACGGTGAGCTGTCAAATACAGTAAATTACAAATACGGTAAGTTTCCTGCAAATATGGTAAGCTGCATATACGGTATAGTGCATATACGATATGCTTAAAATTAGTATCTAAACTACATATACGGTATGCGATAATCCGGATTTATTAACACCACTATATTCCAACAATTTCAACTGTCAAACCTTTCCAAGCTGGTTGAGCAACTCCATCAACGTCCTTTGAATTGGTCAGCACTTGTTCCCTCGCTGAAACGATGTCCACCAATGGCATCAATCTCATCCATATGATGCAAGGCTTTACAAAGAGAAAATAATTCATAGTATCACTTTCTTTAGCATAACTGAAATTGAACTTACCAAATTAACATATTTCAGGGAAGCAAAAGATAATAGTGTTCTCTTTAATGTAAATGAAAAAAAGACTCATATTACATAGATCCTTACTTGGTGCTCACGAACATAACCAAGCATCTCTCTGATCAATCTTGCACTCTCACCTATATATCGATAATGGCACTTGATACAACCTGCACAGTTCCCACTTTTAAGAAGTTACATCGTATGATGATTCTAAACTAATGGGACTGTTACGGGTGAATGAGGACAGGTTGTAACGGTATCTTTTTACCTTCAAGAAATTTGAGTCTATTTTGCTAGCAATTGCCCTGAATAACAATGTCCTGCCAGTTCCGGGAGGACCATAAAGATGAACACCCTAAAACAGAGAACACGGCATTGCTGAAAGTAAACACCAAGATAACATTAAAAATCTTGTTCTCTTTAAAAATGTAATAACTTCGGAGATTTAATGCCAACCCTTACGAAGAGTTCAGGATTCATAAGTGGCAACTCCACAGATTCTCTCAGTTCTCGGATCTGATCTGACAGCCCACCCACAGCCGAATAGCTTACGTTCCCAGGCTCTTCATGAAGCATATTATACACAACTGGATCAACCTGACAGACATCAAAAACCAATCTTGTCAAGATAAGAATATATAGAATTAATTCCATGCTAACCTTCTAAACCAAAATATCAATGTATTCCATCAAATTGTTGTGTACCTCACGAGGGAGCGCTCGCATAATTGTAAGAAATGTCATATCAAGAACTATTCTCGTGCCAGCTGTAAGTTTCTCTTTGTCTACTTTACTGTGGCATCCAACCACATATCTTGGACCTTTGCCGGCTTTGACTATCACTGAAAAACATATACGAAGTCCATGTAAAAATTTATGCATCTTTTCTCCTCCAAGCTTATGAAGAACAGGAGAACAAAATGACCAAGAGTACTGAGAAATGTTCAGACAAGGCAAAATAAATTATTGAACAATCAACTTTCAGAATAAATACTCAAATCTAAGGATAATGGTTACAAGAAATAGATTGAAGAATTCTTACAGCGCTCGTTGTCCAGAGGCCTGAGAACTTCGCCTATGATTTGTCCAACACTCTGAAGTGACTTTAAATCATCTTCTGTTTTAGCATATTCCTTCTTTGTAGCTCTTAAATTCTCTCTAACCATAGCATTTATACAGTGTCATAAGGCAGAGCTATAATATATAAAATATACAAAGGCAAAGGCAAAGATATAGTTAAAGTGATGGAACTAAGATGCTGAAAAGCTAGTCCAAATTCTAATCTGTAGTGATTGAAAGATCATACCAAAATGATCAAACAAAGAAAATAGCAGAACTCACAATAATCTAAATATGCATGAAAATGAAGCACGTGGATTTTTTGAACTCAAGAACTACTTGAATATGTAATTTAGTACATATTGTCCCGTAGTTCTCACACTTATGATATAGTAACTAATCCACATAAATAGTCCATAATTCAGTGATATTTTCAGACATATGTACTCTTCTTCACACGATCATAACAGAGCCTAAGATCTCATTAGACAGCCCATACAAATTCAGCTCAGTTTCAGACACGTATCAATGGTATACTGGCGTTGTTTATTTGCGGTCATTTATGAAGCCAAAAGCTTGGAAAGCGAATAGCAGCTAGCAAAACAGGTATCCAAAAGTCAAGCATATATGATTGGCAAAACATAATGTCCTTTATTAAAATTAACATCTCTCATTATTTTACAGAAAAGAAATAACTGCTACATAATCTTTGGTGGAGTAAAATTAAATGATAGAATTTACTAAGGTAAGATTCATAAAAGTCATAATTCTGTTAACAAGTTATATAGGATTCTCTTTCAAGATGAATATTACATTTATAGTTAACTAATGTTGATACCACAAGATGACTTCCTCTCATCTTGTAGCTGAAATGAATATTTTTCCTTTGGAATTGGCTAATCTAATGTATATATGATTAAACATCAAATATACCTGATAAATGCAAAATATAGCACCATCGAATGAACTGAATGCCATACAACAAAAGAATAAATTTCATGAAAAATATTTTTTATGCTTTATTATAAATTTCATAGAATTTTGCCATCGAATGGAGGAGAAAATTATTGCTTAAATGAAGGAATCACCCAACTGTCATATTTGGCTATAGCATATAAGTAGGAATAGACACAAACGTTGGGCAAAGAGGAGAATACTGTAGAAGCACCAACTTTCGCTACAAATATAGATGCATTTTTAGCATGTGGACCATGATAGAATCGAAAGAGAAGATTTGTGACATAAGTGTAATACTTCTCTATCCCTCGAATATTTTGCTTTTCGTTTAGGTTTTCTGTAACTGATTATTGATGGTTAGAAGAGAATTAATGTTGCTTTGCAGATTAATTTTTGATTCATTATTAACTCTAGTTAATATGAATCCTTGTAAATTACTTGCAATTTAGTAATTAATTCTCTAAATACTTATATCTAATATACACAAGAAAAATTATCTTTTTGAGAAATTAATGTTATGTTGGAAAGCGGGTAGAAGTACTTGTTACATAACTATAATAGTGAATTCCCAAAGCTTTGGTTATTAAATAAATTTTGATATCTAATTATACCATTCCCAATCACCATAAAGCTCTCATTATCGTAACTCTTTGTTATTCTCTTGATTTCTTTCCTGTGATTGACATCGGACTTCCGAGAATTATTACTTCAAACGATCTACAATTGGATTGCAACGACAATTTCCTATAATTTCTTTCTTGGTAAGTTCTCACGATTATCGTGCGTAGTGATAGAAAAAATAAATATAAATATTATACCATCCAATGGTGATAGTAATGGAAACATCAATGCGCAACCATAAAATTTAAGGGTTTTAATATGAATGAATGTCATACTTCATATTCTGCAAAATGTTAATTTGAGGGAACTCATTCCAAACATAAGACTGCATCAATTTAAATGCGTTGATGTGAGATCTTGGGGAAGATCAACATGTTATCTAGAACCAACAAGGCTTAAGGCTGAATCAACAATCCTAGTACGTTCAAACACATACAATCACCAATGTCAAATGCAGCAAACTACTTCCGCATAGCTGACGTAGTGGAAGATTATAGGGAGGATGAACAATCACAAAATGAGAAAACTCTCAAAGAAAATTTTATTGAATTCAATAACTGCCGCCTCAAAGGGCTTACAACGCCTTAAATAGAAAAAAAAAACTAGTAAAATTCGGAAAATAGAATAAAATGATATTTTTCCAAAAATAGAAAAATATGAGATAAGTACTAAGATGGAAAATCCTTATCTCCAGAATCATCCTCCAACAAACGGAATATAAATCCGAATTTTATGGAAAAAGATATTGCAAAAACAAAAATTATCATAAATAGCAAAAACGCCTAAACGATGGAGTTTGCCCAAAATTGGCCTTGCGTCAGGGCCGAAGGCTCTAAGTTTTATTCATTGGCTTGATTCCGATCGAATTAGACTAGCAATTCGAAAAACGAACCAACCCGAAGTTATCATGAAATCAAAAAAATATTATTTTGCCTTGTGACGGTCTCATTTCATCATAAACTCTAATCCCTTATACGCTTCATCATTCTCCCCAAGGTGGGAGAAATTCACCCTTGAATTTGACGAGAAAGAAGCTTCATCATCATCAGAATTATCACCACAAAATGGAACCAAATGCTTGATATTGAACACATCAGATGTACAAATATGGCTAGGTAGCTTCAAACGATAAGCATTCGGATTGATCTTCTCAATGACCTCAAATGGACCAATCTTCTTCGCAGTAAGCTTGTTGTATTCATGAGCAGGAACACGATCCTTTGTTAACACCGCCCAAACAAAGTCACCTACCTCAAATTCAACATGTCGATGTTTAAGATCCGCAGCACGCTTATACTCAGTGACAGCAGCCTGCAACTGATCATGAGCCTGTGAATGAACCTGCTGTAATTGCTGAATAAAGTCTTTGGCCTTACCATGCATTTTAACAGAAGTAGAAACTGGAACCAGATCAAGAGGACCACGAGGAACAAGGCCATACACCACATGGAACGGACTAAAACCTATACTTCGGTTAACAGCATGATTGTGACCAAATTCTGCTTGACACAACTTCTGATCCCACGACTTGATGTGATCACTAACCAGGCAATGTAATAAATCACCCAAGGAACGGTTAACAACCTCTGTTTGACCATCTGTCTGAGGGTGATATGCAGTGCTGAAGTCCAACCGTGTATTCACTGATCGCCATAAGCTGCGCCAGAAGTGGCTGAGGAAACGAGTATCCCGATCAGACATAATAGATGTAGGTAGTCCATGCAGGCGATAAACCTCGCGAAAATACAGTAAGGCCACATTGACAGCATCTGTAGTCTTCTTGTTGGGGATAAAATGTACCATCTTTGAAAATCGATCAACCACTATGAAGATCGAATCAAACCCACGTTGAGTCCGGGGGAGTCCTACAACGAAATCCATGCTCACGTCTGTCCAAGGCTGGGTTGGAATAGGCAGGGGCATATACAGGCCGGCATTTGTCACCTTGCCCCTGGCCAAGTGGCAAACTCGACAACGCTTCACAAACTTGCCAACATCTTTGCGTAATGATGGCCAAAAGTAAGAAGCAGCAACAAGCTGCAATGTTCGGTCACGACCCACATGGCCCTCATTATGCAACTCTTGAATGATCTTCAACCTCAAGCTGCCCTCTGGAATACACAACTGATTGCCATGAAAAATAAAACCATCAACCCATGCAAACTCCAACTGCACACCTTCCTGCAACTTCTGAATAACATGGGAAAAGTATGGGTCAGTAGCATATAAATCAGACAAACTGTCAAAACTTGGAACCTCCACTCGCATTTCTGTAAGGAGAGTTTGGTGCCTACTCAATGCATCTGCAATTTTGTTAAGGGCACCTGTCTTGTGCTTGATCACAAAGGTGAACTACTGTAAGTAAGCAATTCAAGAGGCATGTCGAGCAGACACCTTATCCTGAGTACCAAGGTGTCTAAGGGCATCATGATTCGTATACAAAATGAACTCCTTATGGAACAAATAGTGACGCCAATGTCGAACGGCCTAGACTATTGCATAGAACTCCACATCATAAGTACTATACCGAGACTTCAGGCCAGAAAGCTTCTCACTGAAATATGCAACAGGGCGGTTGTTCTGACTCAGCACACCACCAATACCCACTTTTGAAGCATCACAATGTAGCTCAAATGGTTGGGTAAAGTCAGGCAACACCAAAATTAGAGTAGTAGTCAACTTCTACTTAATCAATTGGAAAGACGACTCTGCCTCGTGAGTCCACTAGAACCTACCATCCTTCATGCAATCTGTAATGGTTGCCATGATGCTACTAAAATGTGGTATGAACCTGCGATAGAAGGAAGCAAGGCCATGAAAACTCCGCACCTCAGTGACAGTCTTGGGCTATGGCCACTGACTTATTGCCTCTACTTTAGATGTATCAACTGCTAACCCCGCCTTTGACACCACATAACCCAGGAACACCACACTATCAGTAAGAAATGAACACTTCTTCACTGCAGCATAGAATTTATCCCTGTGAAGAATTGAAAGAACTTCCTGAAGGTGCTAGACATGATCATCATCGTTAGCACTATAAATTAAAATATCATCAAAGTAGACCACAACAAATTTACCGATGAATGGGCGAAGAGCCCGATTCATAACCCGCATGAACGTACTGGGTGCATTTGAGAGGCCGAAGGGCATGATTAACCACTCGTACAATCCTTCCCTCGTCTTAATTGCGATTTTCCACTCATCCCCATGTCTGATCCGAATCTGATGGTACCTACTCTTCAAATCAAGCTTGCTAAACACACAAGCACCGGTAAGCTGGTCCAACAAATCATCTAGGCGGGGAATAGGAAAGCGGTAACGCACTGTAATCTTATTGATCGCCCTACTATCCATGCACATTTTGCCACGTGCCATCCTTCTTCGGCGTGAGAAGAGCAAGAACAGCACAAGGACTAAGACTCTCCCCGATGTGTCCTTTTGCTAGAAGCTCCTCAATTTGCCTACGCAACTCCTCATGCTCAGTGGGGCTCATTCTGTAATGCGCTCGGATAGGCAGGGCAGCACCAGGCACCAAGTCAATCTGATGCTGAATATCCCGCAGTGGTGGTAATCCATCTGGAAGCTCTTCTGGAAAAACTTCATGAAACTCCTACAGCAATGGCTGAACTGCGAGAGGGACTTCATGCTCACTGTCAATCAACTTTCCCACCAGCACATACACTACCCCAGACTCCTCCATCTCTGTCTCGAACTTCTTTTTGGTCAGTAAGTCGGCGTTGTTCCCAACTGTTTGTATTAAACCCTTATTCAGTATTAACACAATTTTCTTTTCCCCAAACAGAAAGCTGTACGTGTTAGTATATCCATCATGCAGTGAGTGCCTCTCAAACGGCCACAACCTCCCTAACAGTAAATGACACGCATCCATCTCCACTACATCACATAAAACCTGATCCTTGTAGGTAGGTCCAATTGAGAAGCTGATTCGAGCACGTTGAGACACTTCTACATCGTTGCCCTTCTTCAGCCAGGCTAATTTGTACGGTTTGGGATGTTTCTCAGTCTGCAAACCCAACTTCTTAACGACCTCCTCAACCACCACATTCTCGCAACTACCAGAATCAATAACAAATTTACATACCTTCCTTCCAACAGTACATGTCGATTGAAAGATATTGTTACGCAACCAATCAGTGTTATTCTCCAAGGGAGTCAGGAAACTCCTCCTCACCACCAGTGCCTGACCCACATCACCAACCACAAACTCTTCCTCTTCTGTTGCTTCTTCTACGCCTTCACCGTCAAATACAGGCGGACCTTCATAATCGTCATTCCCCTCATCAACAAAGAGTCCCCTACGTGGATTTTTGGGGCACTCAGACTGCCTATGGCCTGTAACTCCACATCCAAACAACGAATACCAACCTCAGGACGTGTTGGTTGTTGGACATGATTTGTTCTAGGAGGACCAGATTGAGCAAGATTACCAGGACGTGTCACCTGCTATTGTGGGTTACTAGAAGAACTCCCTGCAATGAAAGGACTAATAGTTTTCCTGGATTGTTGCTTCTCTATCTGTATTGCCCTCTGATGTGCTTCAGAAACTGTCACAGGATCAAAAATATTGAGAGTATCCTGTATTTGGGGACAAAGACCACCCACGTATCGTGACACCAACTGCTCCTCCGTCTCCATCATCTCGTTCCTTGTAACCAACATATAAAAATTCGTGGTATAATCACTAACCGTTTTCTCACCTTGACGCAGATTCTGCAGTTGTTGGTACATGGTCCGCACATAGTTATAAGACAGAAACTGTTTCTTCATATGTTTCTTCAATTTGTCCCACGATGCAAGCTTGGGTTTCCCTATCCTGGATCTCGTCACTTTAGTCTGCTGTCACCACGCTACTACTCGTCCATGAAGTCTCGTCGCAACGAGAGGCACACATTTATCGACAGGAACCTCTTTAAACTCCAAGATCTCCTCCACTGTAGTCACCTAATCCAAGAATTCCTCTGGACTCAACCTACCATGAAATTCTGGAATATCAACCTTAAATCCTGATTCCCAACGTCGGTTGTCCTCCTGACCACCCCTTCTCCTGTGAACTGGCAGATCCAATGGTTGTTCAAGCGGTGCAAACGTATTCTCATCATCGGAATCCTCAAACTGTTGGGTTGCAGGCGCAGGCTGCTGCGGCATAAACGCATCGATCTCTTGCTGATGTAGCTGTGCGATTTCATCACGTCTATGTACCTCCTCTACCGGGGCATCACGGGCTTCAGGACGTCTCCTTGGCGGCATGGTGAAGGAACCATTTCGACTCTGATACCAACTAACGTAGTGAAAGATTATAGGGAAGATGAACAATCACAAAATGAGAAAACTCTCAAAGAAAATTTTATTGAATTCAACAACTGCCGCCTCAAAGGGCTTACAACGCCTTAAATAGAAAAAAAACCTAGCAAAATTCGAAAAATAGAATAAAATGATATTTTTTCAAAAATAGAAAAATATGAGATAACTACTAAGATGGAAAATCCTTATCTTCAGGATTATCCTCCAACAAACGGAATATAAATCCGAATTTTATGGAAAAAGATATTGCAAAAACAAAAATTACCATAAATAACAAAAATGCCTAAACGAGGGCCTAAGCGATGGAGTTTGCCCAAAATTGGCCTTGCATCAGGGCCAAAGGCTCTAAGTTTTATTCATTGGCTTGATTCCGATCAAATTAGACTAACAATTCGAAAAACGAACCAACCCGAAGTTATCATAAAATCAAAAAAAATTATTTTGCCTTGTGACGGTCCCATTTCATTATAAATTTTAATCCCTTATACACTTCATCAATAGCTCTGTTTTGTTATGAAACTATTGCATGATAACCGCAAGTTGACATTCAGGTAACAAAACTTACTCCCACAAACCTAGCACTACAATCACCCCAGTGATGAGGAAATTTTAATGCTAATAATGCAATCTCCCAGTTAGAACTAATACCCCTCGCACCAATTGTCTCCCTTGACCCAAACTCAAATGGAATAAATCAGTCCAAAATGATAATCACACTCCAACAAGGACAAAACAATTCACAATCTGAATTATAATGAAAATCAAAATTAGATTCTTCAAATTTCAGACTTCATATTTAATATTAATAGATAATTAATCAAATTAACCCCTAATTTAGCCTAGCTCCAACAAATTCTTAAATATCAAAATTAATTAGCATTGATACTGCTGCCAATCTTTTCATATAAACCATGTTACATCATAAAAATGTTAAAAAAAATAAAAATAAAAATAAAAAATCCCTTTTAATCTACAGACCTTGTCATATCCTTTTTTGAAACTTAATTGAAGTTTAATGATCCAATTGAGATAAACTAAAACATAGTGACCCAATTAAGATTTCTCAGAAAGTTCAGTGACTATGGATGAAATTTTCCAAATAATAGAATATATATATATATATATATATATATATATATATATATATATAGCCAGGAGGGCAGGAGATGGAAATGATCATTAAACCACCCTCTTCTTCCAATCTCCGCCTACCGCCACCACATTCCTCTCAACCATGGCGGCTATCCTCCTGGTTCTTTTTATTTCTGTCCCAAATTTTGCCAGTGCTGTAAAATCTAATTCATTCACCCCACAAGATAGCATACTTGTTGATTTTGGTGCACCAACTCCACCACCCTCCCCGGCCAAAGGGTGATCTTGAATGATCAAGAAACTAGCAAATATTTAGCCTATGAAGGACTAGATGTTAAGGTTTCTATCAAGTCTGCTGATGTTCCTTCACCGGTTTATCTGTCTGCTAAAATATTTGAATCAATAGCAACATACACTTTTACATGTTATACCAGGCCAGGTTGGCATTGGATTCGACTCTACTTTTTTCCAGTCGAGAACAGCGAGAAGGATTTGAAGAACGCAAAATCTTAGTCAAGACGAATGATTTGGTACTAATCCATGAATTTGAAAACACTGGAAACACAAGCTGGTTTATGAGGAAGTACCTTGTCAATGCGACAACAGAGAGGTATTCTGTAGTATTCCAACCCAGTGCAGACAGTGTGGCTTATGTTAATGGAATAGAATTTGTTTCAGCTCCGTTATCCTTATTGGCGATGTTGGGTCGATGCTTTTCCCCAAGGGAGAGCACCGCGGGCTAGGCCGCAATGCTTACAGACCAAGTATAGGCTGAACATGGGAGGCAATGCTATAACCCCACAACATGATACCCTAGGAAGAACCTGGGAATCTGATCATTCATATATTGATCCAAGTGTTACTGCCTCGAATGCTTCTGTCTCACCGAGTATTATTACATATCCCGAGGGGGGAGTCTCCGTTTATTGCTCCACCGGTGGTTTATGCATCTGCCACTCAAATGGCGGATGCCAATGTTCTAGTACCTAATTTCAATATTACTTGGAGAATGAACATTAACACTTCATTCACGTATCTGGTTCGTTTGCATTTCGCTGATATCGAGAGTATTGACGTTTCTTTGTCACTTTTGCTGTCACAATTTGTGGTATCCTTATGTATTAAAATCAGTCTATGTAATGTTTATTTTTGATGACTAATATGTCAATCATAGCATGGTGTATCCTGTCAACAAGTAAGGCTGAAGTAGGTAGAAGTTGTTGACTAAAAGTATGGCTGAAAACCTTTTGTAATACATATATACTACCAGCCGGGTAGTATGAAAATTGTATCAGAAAATTTGTTATTTTATGATTATCATCTTCTTCCTCTTTGTATTATAAAATATCATTAGAGAGCAAATCTGTGAATGATCTCTATTTCAATGTATTCATCAATGGAAAGCCTGCGATTACCAGGCTGGACATGACCACTGTGGCAGATGTCTTGATAGCAGCTTATTATACGGATTTTGTGATGAATTCTTCTATGGTAGATAATGCCAACACAATAACTGTTCAGGTTGGACCGATGAACGAAAATACTGGTACAAGAAATGCACTTCTCAATGGTCTTGAGGTTTTCAGAATGAACAATTCTGTTGGTAGCCTGGATGGAGAATATGGTGTTGATTGGATATTGGCTGATGGGCCAGGCCGGGGTACGGTAGCTGCTGCTGGATATGCAATGATGTTTGGAGCATTTGTCAGTTTAGGTGCAATGGCTGTTAAGTGGAAGAAAAGACCACAAGATTTGCAGCAGAATCATTGCTTTTTGTCTTGGTTACTTCGACTTCACGCTGGAGACGCGAGCTTTACGTCAAACAGCAAGACTTCTCTAGGTTCTCGTAAAAGCCAATTTTTCTCCTCTACTTCAGGATTAGGCCGATACTTTTATTTAGCAGAGTTGCAGGAGGCAACCAAGAACTGGGATCCAAATGCAATAATTGGTGTTGATGGCTTTGGCAATGTCTATATAGGAGAAATTCATGATGGAATGAAGGTGGCCATTAAACGAGGCAATCCACAGTCTGAGCAAGGTATTAATGAGTTCCAGACGGATATTCAGATGTTGTCCAAGCTTAGACATCGCCATTTGGTATCGTTGATTGGATATTGTGATCAAAACTTAGAGATGATACTGGTTTAGAAGTACATGTCCAATGGACCTTTTCGTGACCATATTTATGGGAAGGATTTGCCACCCCTATCTTGGAAGCAAAGGCTTGAAATATGTACCGGGCCTGCTCGCGGGCTTCATTACCTGCATAGTGGCACAGCTCAAGGCATCATTCATGGCGTTGTCAAGACCACCAATATCTTGTTGGACGAAGATTTCACAGGAAAGATGGTGCAACAGGTGACGAGCAAAATCACGTGAGCATGGCTGTTAAAGGAAGCTTCGGGTACCTCAACCCCGAGTACTTCAAGAAACAACAGCTCAAAAATAAGTCTTAGGTGTACTCATTTGGAGTCTGTTGGAGAAAATTCACCGGATTGGAGTAGAAATCACTAAATATGAACTGAAAACGCCAATAACAAGATAATCACAAACTTGTATCAATGAATGACTTGAACACGATATCGTTGTCCTCAAACGATATTTGCCCCTTCTTCTATGAATTTGAGATGCTTCGAAGGTTGTTGGCAAATGGTTTGTAGGATTATAACAAGCCTTGCAAGGATTTAAACACCAAAGCACAAGTGCAATTCCTAGAAAACTTGAAGAACACAACGAATGAATATGAATATGGCTTTTAAAGACTTTGATCTTTGATTTTAGAAGTAATATGGAACCTTGATGTTTTTGTAATGTGTTTGCCTTCAATATGGATCCAATATATATAGGCGTACATCACATTCACGAAATGGTACCAAACTTTATGTCAAAAGTCACCAAATTTGAATTTAAAACGGGAGAAAACGGCCTCCAACAATCAAATAATTGTACCATGCGACGGTTTGCCCATGCCGAGACCAAGGTCTCGGCATAAGGCTATAGCCATGCGGTCACATGGACCATTTTTTTTTTTATTAATATTGTTGTTGTTGATTTTGAACAACATTATTACAGCATTCCCCCACTTGTTCAAAATTAACAAGTCTCATATTCATAATATATGATACTTATGCATAAGGATTAGATATCTTTCGATTTGAATCTAACCATAGTGTAATTCAAACAAAGTATAGCCGGAATCAAAGGTAGCGTGTAGCTTTGAACCAGTTATTCCATATGACAATATAGGTAAGAACACACACACGAGTACCACGTGTTCTCAAGTTCCTCATAACTCGCTTAGCGCTTTTATAGCCTTGCGCTTATCTTTTTTAACAATCTTTTAAGAGAGAAACTCCAATTCTCTATTAAAGCGGCACCACCTTGAATATTATTTAGGTGAAGTTCTTCCAGGACCTTTGTTACCTTTAGGGGTACTTGTGTTTTTGTACTAAACTTCGTTAAGAGCTTAAAGCTCATCCCTCATTTCAGTAACAACCAGCATTAATTTAATTAGGATAGAATTATTGCGGATTTTTTAATAATCCTGCAACTATTCACATATCGAATGACTTGTTGTTATCTTTTGAACCCGTAATTACCTTTTGAGTAATGACAGGTAGGGTTCCTGTCATTGGTGAACCTTTTTAGTTAAGGAGTTTCAACTCCGTCCTACTTGAAGTATATGCTACTAAATTTCTGTTTAGAGGTTTAGTCAAAGGATCTGCCAAATTCTCAATTGACCTTACATAATTTAGAAAAATTATTTCATCCTTGATTAACTTCCTTATATAGTCATGTCTAAGACTCATGTGTCTAGACTTTTCGTTGTATACCTCGTTGTATGCTTTCGCTAATATGGCTTGACTATCACATATGATAGGTATTGAAGAAATATTCTTCGATCCTAAAGGTATCTCATAAAAGAGATTCTTAAGCCACTCAGCTTCTTTCCTGGTATCCGATAGGGCTATAAATTCTGATTCCATAGTCGAGTGTGTTATGCATGTTTGTTTTTTTGATTTCCAAGAAATAGCACCTCCTCCTAGAGTGAATACCCAACCTGAGATGGATTTACTTTCACCCGTGCTAGATATCCAACTAGTTTCGGTAAATCCTTCCAATATTGCCAGGAAGTTAGTATATTGCAAGCCTAAGTTCTTGATTTTTTTTAAGTATCCAAGAACTCTCCCAATGGCCCTCCAATGATTTTTGCTTGGATTGCTAGTAAATCTACTAAGTTTACTAATAGCATATGCTATATCCGGTCTTGTGCTCTGAACTGCATACATAAGACTTTCAATAGTACTAGAATATTCTAATTGAGCAATCGCCCTTCCATCATTCTTTACAAGTTTTAAACTTGGATCAACAGGGGTACTATATTCTTTTATGTTCAAGTGTTTGAACTTGTTTATCACATTCTCAATATAATGTGATTGACTTAGGTGATAACCCCCAATAATCTTTGTGACTTTGATACCTAAAATAATATCCACTTGACCAAGATCATTCATCTTGAATGTGGAAGAAAGAAACCTCTTTATTTCTTCTATACCGTTCATGTGATTACTCATAATTAACATGTCTTCAACATATAAATATATAAATGTAACATAATCATGATACACTTTAGAATATAAACATCTATCTATGCCATTATGTTTAAATCCAAATGATGTTATAGCTAAGTCAAACTTCTCATGCCATTTCTTAGGTATCTGCTTCAAACCATATAAGGATTTTACTAACTTGCATACCTTATGTTTATTTCCAAGTAGAATGAACCCTTTGGGTTGCTCCATATAGACCTCCTCATCGAGATCCCCATTTAAGAATGTCGTTTTGACATCCATTTGATAAACATGCAAGTTATATATTGAGGCCAATGCGAATAATATCATATTCGATGTTATTCTCGCTACCAGTGCATAAGTGTCAAAATAGTCGATTCATTCCTTTTATCGATATCCTTTAGCTACTAATCTAACTTTGAAAGTATTTAGAGAGCCATCAATATTATATTTCCTCCTAAATACCCATTTACATCCAATAGGTTTGGATCCCGGTGGTAGATCGACAAGTTCTCAAATTTTATTAGACATTATCGAATCAATTTCATCTTTAATTGCATCTTTCCCAAAAATGTTATCACGAGAAGTCATAGCTTCTTTATTGGTTTTAGATCCAGTTTCCATTTGTAGAACAACAGGAATTGTTCTTATAACATTCAATGCATTTCCTTCTACTAAGTTAAAGGAGATAAGTTGAGAATCAATTTCATTCGGTCCTAAAGACTTCTCAACTCGAGTCTTGCTTCTTCGTGGTTCACTAGACTTATTAACATCTTTAGAAGACATTTCATCAAGTGTTCAACTTGAGCTAGGGATGTTTTCAATAGTTTCCTTTAATTCATTATCCGATGATAATAAATCTTCAACGAACTCTACATCACTTGATTCGATAATCACACTAGTCTCCAAGTTTAGCAATCTATAAAATTTGCTATTATTAGTATATCCAACAAAAGCACATTTAATGCCTCTTGAACCCAATTTGGTCTTATTAGGATTTGTGTTCTTGCAATAAGCAAGGCACCCCACACTTTGAAGTATTCAATGTTCGATTTTCTTCCTTTCCACAATTCATAAGGAGAAACCTTTGTATGTTTAGAAGAAATCGTATTAAGTATCATATGTGCACTTAATAAAGTTTCACCTCATAAATTAAACGGCAACTTAGCATTTATAAGCATAGCATTAATCATTTCTAATAAGGTTCTATTCTTCCTTTTAGCCAAACCATTTTGTTCGAGTGTCTTAGATGCAGAACATTGGTAAATTATACCATGTTGTTCACAATATAAATTAAATTCATTAGAAAAGTATTCACTACCTCTATCACTTCTTAAGGTCTTTATTTTCTTATTTAAGTAATTTTCAACTTCATTTTTATAAGTTTTAAACAAATCAAAGGCCTCATATTTATGTTTCATCAAATAAACATAAGTATATCTTGAGCAATCATCAATAAATGTTACGAAATATCTATTTCCACCTCTTGTTAGTATGCCATTCAATTTACATATATTAGAATGAATTAATTCTAATATTCAAGAAGCCCTCTTAACGCTTTGATAAGGCTTTTTAACCATTTTTGCTTCTACATGTGTTTTGCATTTAATGGCATCATTTTCATCATATGAAATTAAGTCACAATTTCTCATGCGTTTCATGGTACTTTTACCTATGTGACCTAATCTAGTAAGTCATAAAGAAAATAAATCAATCATGTAAGCAAAATCAACTTTATTTATTTCATTGTCAATAGTACAAAGTTTGACCATTCCTTCACTTGAATAGCATTTTTCAACAAATTTTTTGTTAAGTGATAATACAAGTTTACTGGACTTAAAGACACTTTTAATGCCCGATTTTCCCAAAAAATTTCCACTCACTAAGTTCATATTCATATCCAGAACATGTAGTACATTTGTGAGAGTAACATTTTTCCCAGAAGTGAAGATAATTTCTACACTTCCTTTTCCAATTACTTTGGACCGCACCTCGTTACTCATTTAGATCTCTTGGTCTTCATCCACTTCATTGTATATTTTGAACAAAGATTTGTCATATTATACCACTAGTCGGGAACCTTTCCCTTAATTGCATTTATTTTGCTCACAGTGTTCACAATCTTGTCTTATTGGATGGAATTCACTTTACCCTCGAAGTTGTTGTGTTTCCGGTGTCTACAATCTTTTGCGTAGTGTCCAGATTTTTCACAAACAAAGCATCCTCTTTTGGTCTTCTTCTTGAACTTATTAAGGTTCCTTAAAGGCTTCCTTTTGTTGGATTTTGTTGACAGTTCGAAATTTTCTACAGCATTTACTTTGGAAGTGCCCTCATGAGAATCACTTTTATCATGTATTCTCGACTCTTCCTCAATCCGAAGATGTTTTTGCAGTTGTTCCCAAGAATAATCTTCGAAACTATACATTATCTTCTTTCGATATCCTTTCCAAGTTCCGGGAAGTTTGGCAATTATAGCCCTCACTTGAAAGGTCTTCAGTAATTCAATTTTTACCGCCTTCAACTTTTTGACAATTACTTGCATTTCATGTATTTGGGGAAAAAGGGGAATATTATCTAAAAATTTAAAATTGAAGTACTTAGAAATTAAAAATTTCTTTGTACCTTCTTCCGCTTTATACTTATTTTCGAGCGCATCCCAAATTTCCTTTGTTGAAATTGTGTTTGTATATAAGTCATATAAACGATTCGATAATGCGTTGAGAATGTGACCGCAGCATATTAACTCATCTTCTTGGTGCTTTTGTCTTTCATTCCTTATCACTTCGGTTTCTCCATTTGTTGGTTCCAGTAGTAGCGCCAATTTCGGATTTAGAATGTAGAAGATCTTTAGTGCAGTGAGAAGAAACTTCAATTTGTCTTTCCATCGAGTGTAGTTCGTTCCATCAAAACGATCTAACCGTACCAAGTCTTGATTCATGAGTTTGATTATCGTTAACGTTGTCTCGCTTTCCATTGCAAAAATATTGCTTGAAATTGTTGGAGAAAATTCACCGGATTGGAGTAGAGATCACTAAATATGAACCGGAAATGCCAATAAGAAGATAATCACGAATCTGTATCAATGAATGGCTTGAATACGATATCGTTGTCCTCAAAAAATATTTGCCCCTTCTCCTATGAATTTGAGATGGTTCGAAAGTTGTTGGCAAATGGTTTGCAGGATTATAACAAGCCTTTCAAGGATTTAAACAACAAAGTACAAGTGCAAATCCTAGAAAACTTGAAGAACACAAAGAATGAATATGAATATGGCTTTTAAAGACTTTGATCTTTGATTTTGGAAGTAATATGGAACCTTGTTATTTTTGTAATGTGTTTGCCTTCAACATGGATCTAATATATATAGGCATACACCACATTCAAGAAATGGTACCAAACTTTAAGCCAAAAGTCACCAAATTTGAATTTACAATGGGAGAAAATGGCCTCCAATTACCAAATAATTGTACTATGCGATCACATAGTACAAACCCATGCAGTCGCATGGCCGCGGCATGGGCAAACCATGCGACCACATGGCCATATGCCATGTGGTTGCATGGACCAATTTTTTTTTTTAATATTGTTGTTGTTGATTTTGAATAACATTATCACAGGAGAGTCGTCTTATACGAGGTCTTATGTGCTCGTCCTGCTCCTGCTATCAACCCTGCATTGCCAAGAGAGCAAGTCAACTTGGCAGAATGGGCAATGCAATGGAAGCGAAAAGATTTATTAAGAAAAATCATCAATCCCACACTAATCAGCACATCAAACCCAACTCTATGAAGAAATACGCAGAAAGTGCAGAGAAATGTTTGGCTGAATATGGGGTCGACAGGCCTAGTATGGGAGACGTGTTGTGGAACTCGGAGTACGCTTTGCAGCTTCAAGAAGCCTCATCCCAAGGAATGAATGATGAAGAAAATGAGGCATTAGCCACCACGGCCTCTCCTCCTATAGTGTCTCCAGCAGCTTCTACTGCAGACAGTGAGCCCCTTTCTCAACCCGTGGAAAGTAACAACTCTGCTGAAGTACAAGTCATTGGTGATCACTCGGGAACGACAATTTTTGCACAATTTGCCTCGCTTAGTGGGCAATAATCAAACATTTGATTAAATGATTGAGCAAAAATCAAGACGGTACATATACAATTACCATATTAGAGTTTTATGTATTCATTGCATCAAGTAGCTATGGTATATCTGCGATTTCTTCTATATGAATTTGTTGATTGTTCGTCCAAATCCCGCAAGCGTACGGGTTCATTGTACAAGTAATAATTGTAATGAAAGAGTTATCGTCCCACAGGAAATAAGGTCTAATTTCAGTGTATTCGATATAATTAAATTCGTGTGATTAACTAAAAGTTGATGTTTATTTGAATAACTAATTAAGTTCTATAACTAAAAATTGCAAAATTGATGAGAATTTGTTTTAGAATTTAGATGAGTGAATGTATTGGATTTTCGACGCCACTGATCAACTTTTAGTTCTAATTCTCAACCTATGACAATTATCTCAACTCATGCAATCGCGACAATCGATAATTTCACTTTTATTTTTTATTCTTTCCCAAGATATAATAAGTCTATGATTACCACTAGACGATCCTATTCCTAGTCCAAATTCATATGGCAAACACGCATTGATGTATAGGATTATCACACATGATCACACGCGTCACAAATATTATTCCAAACATTCATTGTCCATGCGTTCCAATAACAGTGTTCTACCTACTGTGAGTTTTTCAACACTACGAATAAGCAATTTATTGTCCTAATGGTGCGCAAACATTAAAACAATATGGATACGTATATTAAAGAAACCACAACACAAAATTAAGATAAAAACATAAGGTCTTGAATTAAAAACTAAGAGTCAATCAGTTTTGTCATCCATCCAATACAAAGATATTTAGCCTAGCATATTAATGTAGAAAAAATAGGAAAAATAAAAGAACAACATCACCCGAATCATTAAAGTATGAAAAGAACTTGAAATCCTTCACTTTGTGCCTTCAATTCTAAATCTAAGTGATGAAGTCTTGTTCTTCAATGTATATCCCGCCCTCTTTTTCCTCTTTGTCGACTTCCAAGATGATAAAAATTAGGTTCTCCCATGTTTTAACTGACTTTTGGTATAAATATGATGCTAAAAATTTCAAACCAAGACTTTTCAAAATAAAATAAGGAAACAAAATTTTTTTGTCGGAAATTTGGTACGTACGCATAGTAGCCTCAATTGAACTTCGGAAGTTCAATTTTCCAACCGTGCGTACACAAGGCCTGCAGGCTCATGCGTACGCATAGTTCAATTATTTTAGGAGTCAATTTGCAATTTGGTCCCTAAACATTCTAAAGTGTGTGTTTTAGTCCTTTTCTAAATTTTCTTGTCCCATTAGCTTCTCTTCAACTCCAATTGACTCTTGGTGTTCTCAACTCATCGTTCTTTAGTCCAATTCAACTTTTGGATTATTACATTTTAGTCCCCAAATTTTACCCTTGATGTAATTGAGTCGTTTTTTCCCGCTTATTTTCTTTATTCTCGTATCTTCCATTGATTGTAACCTACACACAATATATACATAGGATTAAGTCATATTTCATCAAATTCATCAACAAATACTCAATTTTGATGGCCTAACTAAGTGTATAAAATATACTTATCAAACTCCCCCAAACTTGAACATTTGTTTGCCCTCAAACAATTTATAGCCCAATCCAATTAAACTTTGGTTAGATGGTATGCTGTTAGTCTCAGGATTGGATAATTGTGTCATTACTCTGAAAAGTGTCCAAATTACACATTTGAAATTAATCTCTCCTTATTCAATGTGAAACTTAAAGTGTGTGTGTGAATATTCATGTAAACATCACAACACTAATAACCGGTTTGATTCCCAACCTGCAGTAGTCAATTATTTCCTTTCCTCACTCGTAAAATACACACCCCCAAACTTATGTTTTTTACTCACTTTTCCCGAGGTATGCATTAAGGTTGACTTTTAACTAATTCTAATCTTTACCCTCTCTCATTCGGATAGATCTTAGCTAATATAGATTCACATCTCGACTAATAAGAATTCTCCCATACTTTTGAAACCGAACCCCTAACTCGAGGTTTTCGTCTCAATTCATCTTATTGGCTTTAGATAATCCATACAATCATTTCACACGTGGAATCCTTACTTATCTCAATGTTTCTCTATACTAGTTTAATCATTTCCAAATTCTCCTAAAAGAGGTTTTATGGCCTTATTTATTTGTGTTCGTTCGGGTTTGAATCAACTATGTTCAACTTTGTCCTTATACAAACCAAGTCATCAACTCATAATGCAGAACGTGAATATCATGTTCAATAGAGATCAAGTTTCACATCAGTAAGTGTCAACTAATTCAACATATAATTCTTCCACAGTTTTTAGTTAATTACACAGTTCCAATAAATGCATCATTGCTAGCAAGGCCATCCAACCCCCACAAGCACACAAAAGTTAAAAACAAATATTTAAAAAAAAAAAAACACACCAATCATGCAAAAAGAAGTAAACATGAAGATAAAAGATTAAATTACCCCCAAACTTAACAGGTGCATTGTTCTCAATGTACCAAAATAGGGAATAAAATGCAAAAAGAAGGGCGTGAAAAGAACTGAGAACTCCCCTGATCAATCGGAAGGTGGCGATAGAGGTAGACGGGAAAGAATCTCTCTCATCAAAGCAAATTGCTGGCTCATCTCGATTTGCATATTATGGACCATTTCGTATGTTTGATCAGCCCGGAATTGCATGCCATCCATCATTCCAGTATAACGGTCCAACCTCCCAATTAGCCTATCAGTACATCGACGTAAATCAGAGACATCTTCTTGAGTCCTGCTCGCGCTGGCTCGTATAATCCCAATGTCAGTTTGCATATTTTGTACCCGTAAATCCAAGGCTGTAAATGACTGCTGCAACTGTTGAACATCCCTATTCAGCCCGGTCATTGTCGCAAACATCTGTCACAGTACGGGGGTGTCAACTGGTGGCTCATGTTGCGAGGCCGGGTCGATGTCAACGTCATTCCTATGGCATGCCTCGTCCTGGTTATCTCGTCGTCCTTGTTTGTATTGATTGACTTTTCTCCAAGAGTTTTGGGCGAAGAGAATGTTGATTGGGGCAACAGGAATTATTGCCTGCTCAGCTGATAGGAGCTGCACTCCGTAAGCCCTGCATATTCCATAGATAAGGCTTGGAAATATGAGTGTGTGTCGTGGGTTTTCTTCAGCAGCACGGGCACAAATCAAATTATAGATGTGAGTGCCCAAGTCAAATTTGAGCCCTCTAGCTAGATGGTAGAGCAAAGCGGCTTTAGTGTGATCGAACTTGTAACGATGCTTGGAGGGGTCTACATTACGGCAAACAAACATCATCAGAATCATGAGGGACTCAGTTAAATGATAGGAGCTGCACTCCGTAAGCCCTGCATATTCCATAGATAAGGCTTGGAAATATGAGTGTGTGTCGTGGGTTTTCTTCAGCAGCACGGGCACAAATCAAATTATAGATGTGAGTGCCCAAGTCAAATTTGAGGCCTCTAGCTAGATGGTAGAGCAAAGCGGCTTTAGTGTGATCGAACTTGTAACGATGCTTGGAGGGGTCTACATTACGGCAAACAAACATCATCAGAATCATGAGGGACTCAGTTAAATTACTGTATAAGAAATTTGATCGACGAAGTGGCTAGGCATATGCTCTTCCATATAAAACATGTGCTAACTCTAGCCAATTCTGCTCAGGTGGTATCGGGATGATTCCCTCAATTCAAGATATTCATCAATGACCTCAGGTGTGAACATTAACCATTTATCCTGCACCTAGGTTCAGTGCTAATGATCAGTCCCAGGCTCGTCGATGGAGAAGTTAAAATTTGTGTAGAACTCTTGAACAAGTGTAGGATAAATAGCAAATGGTTTAGCTATCACCTTTTCCCAGCCCGCACGGTGAATTAATGTCTCAATTTCAAACCCCGAGAAATCTTCCAATACCATTTCCCGCTCGGGTAAAACAGTTCATTTGGCGACTACTTGCTCAAATCAAAGCTTATGCTCTGGGCTTAGAAATCTTCGCAAGCCACCTTCATCAATTCGAGAGCGGCCCAGGTTGGATGAAGAAGAGGCTTTGCCTTTTCCTTTTGAAGTGGAGGGAGCGTCGTATGTGCGTTTGGGAAGCATTCCTGCAAAAGTCACAAAATAAGTAACATGAGATAGATGAACGAGATAATTGTTATCAAGAGAATACCAAGAGTACCAAACGAAGAGCAAAGTGTGGTGCTATGTATAGGGAAGAACACAGGTAGTGCAGTGGAAGGGATAGTAAGTACAACTTGTTGTTTCCCTTCAATTTCAAGTTATACATTAAAGTGGATGCAAGCAGGTAAAAGGTGTCATTAAATTGTGTAAATCCCAAGTGTTGTGCAAAAATTCAAGCTAAAATGTAGACAAATGAATCTTTGGGACAATTAAGCAAACACCTTGTGGGCAATGTTGTAGCAAGAATGCCCATATGCCTATTTAAGTGATGAATCTACCATTTTTTACATCAAATTAAACAAAATCCACCATCTACCTAAGCCCAACCTCCACAATAATCAATAAAGTCCATCAAATTGCCCGCAAATTGGAAAAAAATAAATTTGCAACCCAAGAGTTTTCAAAATGAAGCATATTACCTTCAAGTTCTTAGCAATTGAAGGTGCTTGAGTGGATGATGTTGATGTACAAGGTACTCTAATGTAACCAAGTTGTAATGCCCAAGTGAAGAGATGAAGAAATCTGGGGGGGGGGGGGGGGGGGCCCATTAAAAAAGCAAGTCATAGTACACTTGATGGTCCTTCATGTTGTTGAGTTACATTCCATTCATTTGAATTTGACTTGTGCAATCAAGACAAAGGTTTTGGTTTGATATGTGTTGGCACTCCGTATCTTTGTACTTATGATATATGGGCTGATAGTAGATAGCTATAGATATGTAATGTCTATAATTAGGGTACAATTATTTGTTTCCTTCTTAGTTAGCTGTGATTACTGTACTAGCTGACTGATAGTAGATAGTTGTTGAATTTATTTATTTATTTATTTTAACTGACTCTCCGCACCCACCCCCGACTGAATTCTTTACATAACACATTTTAGGAATATGTAAAACGACTGTGACATAGAAGTTCAACGCCAATCCCGAAAGGTTCGTTTTGGTTTAAACCGAACCCGGCCACTCATGTTCCACTCCCAACCTAATACCTTTACACCATTATGATCGAAAAATGTGCAAATGATGCGGGAATCAATAGATTATAAGCAAGTCATTCTTGTACCCAAAATTACACGTTTCAGCCTCGATGACCGTAACATCTCGTTTTTTATCTAGATATTCATGATGCCCTCCAATTGCACGTCTGCAATGATTGAACTCCCCTAAACTTGTGCAAAACAAATATGAAATTGCGTGACCTGTGCATTGACTCAACAACTAAGTAATGAATGGATGACACCTAATCTATCTAACATACCCAAGCAATAAAGAGAACATAAAAATCCTAATCTAATGCAACAAAGTGGAATAAATAAAAGGAAAGAGAATTGGGTTGCCTCCCAATAAGCGCTATTTTTATAGTTTATAGCTCAACTTTGTTGCTCAGGCTACTCTGCACTATTAAGAGGTACGGTCGTCTTCTCATTGGTGTAGTCACCTCCCCAATAGGCTTTCAACCGTTGTCCATTCACTTTAAACCTCCTCTGTTCATCCTGAGATACTACTTCTACAGCACCATGTGGGAGCACGGCTACCACTGTGAAAGGACCTGACCACCTAGACTTTAGCTTTCCAGAAAAGAGTTTGAGACATGAATTGAACATCAATACTTGCTGGCCTACTTTAAAATCATTCTTTCTTATATGTCTGTCGTGTTATCTCTTGGTTTTCTCCTTGTAAATCTTTGCGTTCTCATATGAATCCAAACAAAATTTCTCTAGCTCATGGAGTTGTAGAACCCTCTTTTCTCCTGCCACCCTCATATTGAAATTGAGCAAGTGAGTTTCCCAATAAGCCTTATGCTCTAACTCAACGGGCAGATGATAGGCCTTTCCAAACACCAGTTGATATGGAGACGTGCCAATTGGAGTCTTAAACATTGTTCTATAAGCCCAAAGTGCATCGTCTAGCTTCTTAGCCCAATCCTTGCGAAAGGCATTGACTGTAGCTTCGAGAATCTTCTTTAACTCTCTGTTGGAGATTTCCACTTGCCCACTAGTCTGAGGATGGTACAGAGTCGAGACACGGTGTTTTACTCCATATTTGGCCAACAGCGATGCAAATAATCGATTACAGAAATACTTTCCACCATCACTAATAATTGCCCTCGGAGTGCCTATCGAGTGAAAATGTTCTTCTTCATGAACTGAGTTACCACTCTCCTGTCGTTAGTTGGCAAAGCTACAGCTTCAACCCACTTAGACACGTAATCCACTGCCACTAGTATGTATTGTTGACTGTAGGAGAGAGGGAATGGTCCCATGAAGTCAATGCTCCAAACGTCGAAAATTTCAACTTCCAAAATGTTGTTTAAAGGCATCTCGTTCTTCCTTCAGATATTTCCAGTCCTTTGACACTTGTCACAATGTTTCACCATATAATGTGCGTCCTTGAACAACATAGGCCGATAGAAACCCAATTGTAATACCTTTGCTACTGTCTTGGTTGCTGCGAAGTGGCCCCCATACGGTGCAGAGTGACATGACTCTAATACTTGATGCTGCTCTACCTCTGGCACACAACGACGTACGATTTGATTTGGACCCCTTCTATAAAGAATTTGATCATCCCAAAAGTAATGTTTTAGGTCACTGAAGAATTTCTTCTTTTGGTTACTCGAGTAGTCTGGTGGGATGATGGAGCGAGCCAAATAATTGACATAATTAGCGTATCATGGTGTAGTGATAATCTGAAAAAGCATTTCATCAGGAAAAACTTCATTGATTTCTATTGCAGGGTTTGGCTCATGCGATTCGAGGCGAGAAAGGTGATCTGCCACAACATTCTCACTCCCCTTTTTATCTTTGATCTCCAAATCAAACTCTTGCAATAGGAGTATCCATCGAATAAGCCTTGACTTTGCATCCTTCTTGCTTAGTAGATATTTTAAGGCTGAATGATCTGTATAGACAATCACTTTTGACCTAATCAAGTATGATCTAAATTTGTCAACGGCGAACACTACTGCCAAAAGTTCTTTCTCTGTAGTCGCATAATTCATTTGAGCATCATCCAAAGTCTTACTGGCATAGTGAATAACAGGGGAACTCTTCTCCTTTCGTTGACCCAACACCGCCCCCACTGCGTGATCACTGGCATCACACATAAGTTCGAACGGATAATTCCAATCTGGAGAAGCCAATACTGGAGCAGAAACCAATTTTTCTTTAAAGATGTTGAAAGCTGTCAAGCACTCCTCAGAAAAGTGAAAGGGGGCCCCTTTTTCCAGTAGATTACATAATGGCTTCGAGATTTTGAAAAAATCTTTGATGAAGCAACGGTAGAACCCAGCGTGATCCAAGAAACTTCTAACTTCCTTAACTGTTACCAACGGTGGTATTTTTTTGATTACTTGTATCTTAGCTCTATCAACCTCAATACCCCGTGCTGAAATCAAATGCCCTAACACAATCCCTTCCTGAACCATGAAATGGCATTTTTCCCAATTTAATACAAGGTTTGTGTCTTCTCATTGCTGCAGCACTTTTCCCAAGTGTTCAAGGCACCCCTGAAATGATTTTCCAAACACTGAGAAATCATCCATAAACACCTCAATAATATGTCCCACTACGTCTGAGAAAATAAATATCATACAACGCTGAAAGGTGACCGGAGCATTGCAAAGGCCGAAGGGCATCCTCCTATAACCAAAAGTGCCATAAGGGCATGTAAAGGTTGTCTTCTCTTGATCATCAGGTGCTATAAGAATCTGGTTGTACCCCGAATAATCATCTAAGAAATAGTAGTAGGAATGTCTAGCAAGTCTCTCCAACATCTGGTCAATGAAAGGGAAGGGAAAGTGATCCTTCCTAGTGGCGTTGTTGAGTTTGCGATAATCAATGCAGACTCTCCAACTCGTGTCTGTCCATGTAGGGATGAGCTCTTTATTTTCATTTGGGACCATCGTGATTCCTCCTTTTTTTGGCACTACTTGTACTGGACTGACCCAATGACTGTCTAACATGGGATAGATTATTCCTGCATCCAAAAACTTTAATACTTCTTTTCTTACCACTTCCTGCATATTTGGGTTTAATCTGCATTGATGCTCAACTGAAGCTTTGTAATCATCTCCCATCAATATCTTGTGCATGCAAAGCGAAGGACTGATTCCTTTTATGTTTGATATCGTCCATCCTAATGCTATCTTGTGCTCCCAAAGTACTCTTAGCAGCTGATCTTCCTTTGATTCTGTAAGGTTGTTCGAGATAAATACACATAGCGCAGATGAATGGGCAACTGTTTGAGTTCAAGAGTTGGAGCTTGCTGTATAGATGGTAAAGTTTTGTGGGTCTTTCACCGAGCTCCAAACATGGCTACTTGAAAAGTGGTGGTATGGCTGCCAAATAATGTGCATACTCTTCTGCTTCCTCTTTTTTCGATGGCAATTCTTGAGAATGCACCAAGCAAGCCTCAAGCGGATCTTGAGGGTAATTAAGTTTGAATGTCTCTGACACTACTTTCGTTATTATGTCAATCTGCATGCAAGAATCTGGTTCATTCTGAAATCTGAAAGCTCTAAACACGTTGATTGTCAGTTCCTCTTCATCTAACCTCAATATCAACTGACCCTTTTGCACGTCTGTCAGAGCCCTTCCCGTAGCAAAAAATGGGCGACCCAATATGAGGGGGATGTCCTGATCTTCTTCCATATCCAAAATAATGAAGTCCACTGGGAAGATAAACTTATCGACCTTAACCAAAATATCTTCACAAATACCTTGCGGGTTCTTGATTGACCTGTCGGCTAACTGCTGTGAAATTGCAGTCGCTTTGCTTCCCCCAAACCTAGTTTCCTGAAAAGAGATAAAGACATTAAATTAATTCTAGCTCCTAAATTGCACAATGCCTTATCTATATACAAATTACCAATATTACAAGGAATAATAAAACTCCCTGGGTCTTTTAGTTTCGGTGATAATTTGTGTTGGAGAGTTGAGCTGCACTCCTCAGTAAGCATGATCGTTTCATTGTCTTCTAGCTTCCTCTTGTTTGATAAGATGTCCTTCATAAATTTGACGTAGCTGGGCATTTGAGCTAGGGCTTCAGCGAAAGGTATGTTAATGTGCAGCTTCTTAAATACATCCAAAATTTTCTGAAATTGCTTATCTAGCTTGTGTTTTTCCAGTCTCTGTGGAAATGGGATTGGAGGCACATATGCTTTGATAGGAGTGCTTGTCTTAACTCATGGACTACCCGATGACTCGATTTGATTTTCCTCTATTGTTTTGTCTAATTCATCAACTTGCTCCTGGCCCATAGTATGTGTCTTTTCTATGATAGTTGCTAGCCGTTTTACATGTATTTCTGGTAGTTGGACTCCACTCCATTTAGTTATGGCTTTGATCTTTTCCTTAGGGTTTGTCTCGGTGTTGCTAGGTAACGTCCCTTGAGCTTTACCTGATAGTGCGGCTGTAATCTGTCCTACCTGTAGTTCTAAGTTCTTGATTGAGGCCTGTTAATTTGAAAGTTGGTCTCAATTTTAGTAATGTACTGATCCAGCAAATCTTCTAAAGACAGTTTCTTTTCTTGCTATTGTTGCTGCTGTTGGAACCCCGGTGGTTTATTCTGATTGTTACCTCCTTGTCCTTGTCCCTAATTGATAGACCATGAAAAGTTTGGATGATTCCTCCAACCCGGATTAAAGGTGTTGGAGAATGGACTATTTTGCAGTCTCTGGAAGTTCTACGCATAGCTCACTTCTTCAGACTGGTTAACATGTGTAGACGCCAGAGGGCAGTGCGTAGTATTATGATCAGCTCCGCAACCTTCACAAACCAGTGGAGATTGGTGTACCATATTAACTGACTGAGATAGATTATCCATTTTCATTGTAAGAACTTCCATTTGTACAACCAGTGTTGTTACTGCATCTACATTATGAAACCCTACTGTCTTCCTTGGAACTTTCCTATCGGTTGGTCACATCGATTGATTCTCAGCTATTCTTTCATACAAGTCATATGCCTCATCCACATCAAGTTTCATCAACAATCCTCCTGCAGAAGTATCTATCATATTTCTGAATTCTTGTTTTAGACCATAGTAGAATAGATATTGCTGAGCCTTTTTAGGGATGTCAAGGCTGGGGCATTTCCTAAAAAAATTCTTGAATCTCTCCCATGTCTCCGGATAGCTCTCAAGATCCTTCTGCTTGAAAGTGTGGACTTCATTCCAGACTTGATGAACTCGAGAAGGTGGAAAAATTTTCATCGTGAATTTTTGAACCATATCATTCCAAGATTGAATGCTCCCAGGTGGTAAACGAAGAAACCATTCCCTTGCAGTGTCCTTCAAGGTATGAGGGAATAATCTCATTCGAAATGCATCTGTTGATATTTCTTCGTGACTGATTACCTCACATAGCATAAGAAACGCCGAAATATGTTCATGAGGATTCTCTGTGGCTTTTCCAAAGAACTTGATATCTTGGTGGTTTTGGAACAAATTGATGACATCTGGTCTAAGGTGAAAATTAGGTTGTCAAAAGGGAGGATATACTACAGATGGTTGCACTGGTGCTGGAATTGGATTAACATAATCTCCAATTAAGACAGGGACTTCGTTCTGGAAAGCTCTCGATTGATTTGGCTGCAGTATTTGCTCATGACGCTGAACCTGATTCTGTGATTGATTTTAGTTATCGGCCATTCTCCTTGCTTGGCGTTGAACTCTTCTACGATTTCTAAACGTTCTTTCTATTTCGTGATCTATTGGAAAGAGATCTGGCTCGTCAGGATTTTGCAAAAATTAAAGTTGCCTAAAAAGTGTCAAGATACAAGAGAATTAAGCGGTGTAATGGTAGCCTAAAAACAACAACTAAAAATAAATAAAAATAAACGAATTTAAAATATCTAATAATTAAAATTAAAACTGTTATTCCTCGGCAACGGTGCCAAAAACTTGTTCGTCAAAATCCTGCAAGCGTACGGGTTCGTTGTACAAGTAATAATTGTGATGAAAGAGTTATCATCTCACAAGGAATAAGGTCTAATTTCAGTGTATTCGATATAATTAAATTCGTGTGATTAACTAAAAGTTGATGTTTGTTTGAATAGCTAGTTAAGTTCTATAACTAAAAACTGCAAAATTGATGAGAATTTGTTTTAGAATTAAGATGAGTGAATGTATTGGATTTCCGACGCCACTAATCAACTCTTAGTTCTAATTCTCAACCTAGGACAATTATCTCAACTCATGCAATTGTGACAATCGATAATTTCACTTTTATTTATTATTTTTTCCCAAGATATAATAAACCTATGATTACCATGAGACGATCATATTCCTAGTCCGAATTCATATGGCAAACACGCATTGATGTATAGGATTATCACATATGATCGCACACGTCACAAATATTATTCCTAACATTCATTGTCCATACGTTCCAATAACAGTGTTCTACCTACCGTGAGTTTTTCAACACTACGAATAATCAACTTATTGTCCTAATGGTGCGCAAACATTAAAACAAAATATGGATATGCATATTAAAGAAGCCACAACACAAGAATTAAGATAAAAACATAAGGTCTTGAATTAAAAATTAAGAGTCAATCAGTTTTGTCATCCATCCAATACAAAGATATTTAGCCTATCATATTAATGTAGGAAAAACAGGAAAAATAAAAGAACGACATCACCCAAATCATTAAAGTATGAAAAGAATTTGAAATCCTTCACTTTATGCCTTCAATTTCGAATCCAAGTGATGAAGTCTTGTTCTTCAATGTATATTCCGCTCTCTTTTTCCTCTTTGTCGGCTTCCAAGATAATAAAAATTAGGTTCTCCCGTGTTTTAGCCGACTTTTGGTATAAATATAGTGCAAAAAATTTCAAACCAAGACTTTCCAAAACAAAATAAGGAAACAGAATTTTTTTTTGGAATTGAACCATGCGTACGCATGGTTCATTTGGTGCGTATGCATAGTAGCCTCAATTGAGCTTCGAAAATTCAATTTTCCAACCGTGCGTATGCAGGGCCTACAGGCCCATGCGTACACATAGTTCAATTATTTTAGGGGCCAATTTGCAACCCTAAACTTTTGAAGTGTGTGTTTTGGTCCTTTTCCAAATTTTCTTGTCCCATTAGCTTCTCTTCAACTCCAATTGACTCTTGGTGTTCCCAACTCATCGTTCTTTGGTCCAATTCAACTTTTGAATTATTGCATTCTAGTCCCCAAACTTTGCCCTTGATGTAATTGAGTCGTTTTTTCTCGCTTATTTTCTTTATTCTCATATCTTCTATTGATTGTAACCTACACACAATATATACATAGGATTAAGCCATATTTCATCAAATTCACCAACAAATACTCAATTTTAATGGCCTAAATAAGTGTATAAAATACACTTATCATTGATCTTCGGTGTTACATGGTGTAATTTAGGTAGTTTTCTTGGTATGTAAATATGGTTGTCACTAAATTTTGTGCCCTCCTCTTCTAACCATAGTACTCATAGCATGAACTATCCCTTTTTCTTGTGAACATCAATGACATCAGCTTCTGATAAAAGAAACTGAAAATGATCGTCAACAGAATTATAAACCAATATGTGAAAATCTCTAGAATTACTTTTCCTCTTATAATTGAAAATTCAGATGATCTTTTTCAAGCTGCAGAAGGGGGGAAGGGGGGAGGAAAGAAAAGAGAAGTTCGTTGTGTGTGTGCTGCTTTTTTAGGAAGTATTTCTCTTCTTAGAAAAATTGCTTTTAAGCATAGCCAAACATGCTGTCGAATGTCCATGAAGAAAAGGAATACTCATCGATATGATAAAACAGTTTTCTTTCAATTTTATTGTAAAATAGTCCACGAACATTGTGCAAATGTTAATTTAACCTTTAACGACACAACCTTTCACAAAGTAATTCCGTCATGAAAATTTGTCCATGTTCTCTTTTTTACACTGGAAAGTGAGAATTTTCAGTTAAACCATTCACAAAGTAGTTCAGGCATGAGACATCCTCAAAAGAAAATTTGAAAAGTAACAATTTTCGTTTTTTAGATATTGCGAAAACCCCTTTGAAACACAAGGGATGTGTAATCGCATCTTTTCTTCAAATATTTTCTCTGCTATATATTTTCAAACAAGTATATAGATCCAAATAATTTCCAGCCTCTTAACTGTTTTCATGCCTCTCAGTCTATGTGACTAAAGAAAGGCCCTTAAAAAATCCATTATTCATGTAGGAATATTAGGTCAAACAACGGTAGAGTAGATCTCTGTACAATATGATTATAGTCCACCAATCCGACAACGGGATCCAAAAATAGGAGGAGGACTCAACATTTCTTGCTCGGATGGTTGCAGTTGGCTTTGATAGTCACCACTCCCATTAATGAATGAATAAAATTGGAGGTGTGGAGCCAAATGAGAAATGCCTCACAAAGGTTAAGCTTAGAGAACAAATGAACCAGAGTAAATGTAGATAAAAATGTGGACATATCTATTCATTCTTCCAATCCTAAGCATATACTTCTTGAAGACACTAAACAATCCCATCTTTGACATACCTTGTTACATACAACTGAAAACTCGTATCGTGGAAGGGGAAAAAAAAAGTTAGAATATCCTCGATATACACAAAATTTCTCTCATATAGTGACCTTAGACATGGATGGATTAAGGGACGGCTGTCCACGAAAGTAAGATTGCGCATTATTTTATGGTAAGCATAATGATTTATTCATGTAATTATACTAATGTAATGTAATATTTGGTTTTTATTCAGCAGAAGAGGATTGTCGAGATACTATTCAGGAAAAGCAAGATCATTTGCATGCATGGCCGATGTGCATTGTTTGGCAGATCTGAAGAAACAAGAACACGAAGATAATAAGAAGAGGAAGAAGCATTCGGATAGGCAGGCTATGCAGGCTAATCCGTTATACCGCAAAGTGCAAAGTAGTGAACAATGTGCAACGCCCATACATGGCATATAAATCTATCTTGAAAGAGCAAGGAACATTTATTATTATTATTATTATTATTATTATTATTATTTTCTATTATAAATGTATTGGGGTCGACATGCGAGTCACTGCATTGCACTATCAGAATCCATTTAGTTTTCTTGTCTCGTTTACCTAGTCAGTTTTGTGTATAAAGTTAGGTGAAATATTCTGTTGGAATAAAATTAAAGGAAAAAATCTAGCTACTGCTTCCTCTTCTTGCTCGTATCAGAATTCTCATCTTTTCAAGCATGACAACATCGCTCTTGCTATTGATAATTTGAGAGAACACAACATCGTTCTTCCCCGAGATCATCACCAACCTCATGAAGAAAGGCGGATCCATTCGAAGGTGAATTCTTTCCAAGCTTTGCTTTCATAATCTTGCGTCCCTCAGCTTAGAGCGAAGTGTATTAATCTAAAAATCCAAACTCGTCTACTTGCAAACTTAGAGCAAAAAATTAGAAGGCAGGAAATGTTCAAACGATCAGAACGCAGTTGGTTTCATCAACTCTAAATTGAGTACAAGTGAAAAAGAAACAGAAATGGACTTTAGGGGGAAATAAGAGGATTCAGACCAAACCACGGAACAGACAGCACGACTTGTTTGGTTAAAAGGCTCTACAGTCGTAAGAAGCATCTTTCTTGAAGGATGCTCAAAATTTGATATGACAGAATATATTACCTCGCCAGTTTTGTTTTATCCGTCGGTGAAACTAGACAAAAACCCAGAAAATTATACGCCAAACAGGATCGAGCTGCCTGAATCTTTTCTCGCCACCGACTTTACTTCAATATTGCAACTGAAAATTCAATTTGTACTGCTTCCGACAGTGAAAAGGGAAGCATAAAATATCAAAGAGCCTGCCAAGTTAACATGGATTCCCCTTGCCTAAGCTAACAACATCGAAATATAGAAAGAACAATAACGATGCAACTGCCAACACAAACCATACTTTTATCCCCAACAGCCAATATTTTTGTACACAAACATGAGAAAATCCTGCTACCAAAAGTTACAATGCTCAGATCCTCACAATCCATTAAAAGTTAGAATAAATTACACCTTAAATAAAAAAAATTTAAGTTATCTAAACAAAAACATGCCTGACGTTTCATTTTTCTTTTAAATACTAGAATCACCTTCCTCGGTTGTGTACAAAGTTAGGGTGAAATATTCTAATGGAATAAAAATTAAGGAAAAACCTAGCTATTGCTCCCTCTTCTTCTTTGCTCATATCAGAATTTATCATCATCAAGCATGACAACATCGTTCTTACTATTGGGTTCTTCTGCTTTTCTTTTATTCTTCCTCTCGCTGGAAACGTCCGATAGCTTTCTTTTCTTCCCGGTTATTGTTGGAATGATACGCAAATCGTCGTCATCTTCAGTCAATAAGGGAACAGCTTCAGATGCACTGGATGTGCTCACTTCATTGTCAACAGCTGTCTTGCCATTCTTTTCTGCTGCAAGAGGAGGTATCCATCCTGAGAGAATCATTCCATCAGGTTCCTTCTCCTCGTCAAACTCCTCCCTGAAAATTTTAATGTTATAATAGAGCTTGAAAAAAAAGAGTACACGTTTATTTTGCGATAAAGTATGAGTTACTTGAACGAGAAAATATTTTCTCTAGGGGGAAAAAAAAGTAGTTCATATAAACGTCTTTGGAAATAAAACGTAAACTTTACTTATTTTTAAGCTTAGTAAAACATGCAACAACTTGAACAGGAAAAGGAGGCCACAGATGAAACACAGATCATGGCAAACAATTTTCAAAGGATATCCAGTACTTGGGACTATTTCACTAAATAAAATAAACAAATAAAGAAATTGAATATGTTAGAAATAAAAGCATTCAAACAGCAGTTATATTGCTATCTCAAATCCAAAATGCGAAACAACGGTGGATTACTTTTATAAGTAGCAATCGTAGTAATTCATGATTATTGGTAGCCATGAAGATTTATGCGGATTTCTACTTATATCTCTGCTTCAGGGCTTTATTTATGGGAACAAATTTGTTAGCTAACTGTATTAATAGTTAAAACAACATCTAAGCTGCCATCAAGGCATGGTAGGATTGCGATGAAATACTCTACTGTTTCACAAAATCATAGTGTTTGATGGATTCAAGAACTTTGTAGCTGGTCAACAACTTTGCAGCTGGTCTGTGGTGTATTCAATACAGGATGGTGGAGCTTCAATACTGGAAAAGTAAGTTTCATAGTCCCACATCTGGGGAGAAGGGAACAAAGTAGCTGATTGGCTTGCAAATAATGGGTAAAAAAAGAAATCCTTCAAGATGATACAAGCTAGGGACTTCAATAGAACATCTAAAGGCTTATTAGACTGGTTAAATGGAGAGTCTCAAATTTTCATTTTTAAATGTAAATTTTAGGTGTACATTTGTAAGATGTTTGTGTGCAATTCCTCGAGGTAAGGTTGTTCGATGTCCCCCTCCATGTAACGATGTTCATTTCAATATACTAGGTAGGGGGAAATGAAAAAACCTCCATTCAACCTTACATGAGTGGCATAAAAACCCCTCGTCTAATTTTGAATGGCCTTTACCCCAAAAAAAAAAAAAAAATACACACACACACACACATTGGTAACTATTTACATAATGACAGGAAGCATCAATTTATTAACATATATGTATATTAACAGGAAACCAACAAAGAACTTGTGATTAATTATTGATAATGATAGAGGGACATAATGTTCACATAAGTGAGAGGTGAAGCTGATGCTGATCTTAAGAGGAAGAACTAGACCGAGTCAGAAACAAGTATTTAAAACTACTGTGTACATGGCAGGAAGAGGGAATTACGTATCCCTCACTTTTCATCTGAGAGCAAATTACCCCAAAAAGAATACCGCAGTCAAATTTTGAAGGAAAAAAGTGTTTTAAACCAAGCTATTGCCTTGTTCATGATGTAAGCCTTCAGAACCTAAAAGCAACTGGTTAACACTCATTTTATCATGTTTGATTATACCCTTGCAGCTCCAGATGTCAAACTATGAATGGACATAATGAAAAAGGCACTATGCAAACAGGAGGAATAGTGGAGTGGCATGACATGAACCTATGCTTGATATTGATGCTGCATTTCAGCTCTTGTTGAAGATCCTCCACCGTGAGAATTGTCCCACCCGTGACCGGAGTAGGAAGCTCAGATAGTACCTAACAGATAATACATGAGCTGAATGACATCTCATCATTGAAAAGAAAAATTATACAACTAAAGACAATCTACCTTTTCAAGGTTTGCTGCATAATTAGCAACCTCATCTTCTTCGAGATCATCACCAACCTCATACAGAAGGGCTGATCCATGCATTATCAAAGGCAAATTCATGCCAAGCTTTGCTTTCACAATCTTGTCAACAACGTCCCTCAGCTTAGAGCGATGTGTATTAATTTCAAGATCCAAAGGTGTCTACTTGCAAATGCATAGCACAAAGGAGGCAAATGTTCAAACAATCAGAATGCAATTGGGTTCTATCAGCACAACATTGAGCACAAGGGAAAAAGGAACAGACACAGATTTATGAGGGAAATGGAGAATTGAGCTAACCTCAGAACAGACATAACACGATTTGTTTGGCTCAAACGGCTCTACTGGCATAATAAGCATCTTTCTTGAAGGGTGCTCAAGACAATAAGTCATCCTGCAGGCACAACCAAAGCTTGTTAACAAGCAGTTACAAATGTGAAATTGCCAAGAAAAAATAAATAAATAAAGCAACTGTTTGCGACTGTGTTACACCATTGTCTAATTTAATGCAGCTTTTTATTCACGCGATATGAAAAAAATCATAACCCCCCCACCCCCCAAAAAAAAAGGCCCAAATAATTATGAACTACTTCAGTTATTATCTATTTGGTCTTGCTGGACTTAAATAAATAAAGATGCGTGACTGAAAAGAATTAGAGTACAAATAGTGACAGATAATAGATCCTACCTATAGTTTTTGATGTCATGTTGCAGCACCTTGATCGCCTCAATCACAATCAAGCCAGCAATTATGGCATTTGTTGTTGCAACAGCATGCACAATATTGCCAGCAATACCTTTAGCCTCAAAAAGGCTATGCAGGGGAATCCCAAACGAAGAAGCTCGGATATTTGCTGCAGCAGTTACAAATTCTACAGCTAACTGATCGTCTTTGTCAAAACTCAAGTTACCAATCTCCTGAGGGGGAGGACGAAGGAAACATTCAATATCAACAAAAATGAAGAACAAGAAGAACACAAGGTCTATCAAAAAATGTAATAACTTGTCTCAAACCTTTTCTCGCTTTGAGAAAAACAACATCAGAGCCTCAAGAAATACTTTAGAATTTTCCTCTAAGGACCATAGATCCTGTGGATTTTTCAAACCAAGAGATGCCATTGCAGACAATGGAGGAGGATCACCATTTGAACTCTTGTCCAGATTTCCATTTTGACTGGCAAGTTCAGAGGAAAATATGTCTTTGACATATATAGGCCTTGGCTTGTTACGATTCCTCCACGTCTCTTCATTTGACAAAGCTAACTCAGTGTTATAGCCAAAAACATGATCATATATTCTGTTTCCATATTCTTCTGAGTTTTCCCCCTTTCGCCGTTCAAAAACGTCTTCTGCTTGTTCTGATGAGCTAGAACCATCTTTTGAATGCACATTCAAATCATTTTCCTGGTTTTTGTCCCCGAATAATTTTGCAAAAAGCAGGTCCTTTGCCCATACAATACAATGAACAAACTGCAACATCAAAATGATATTATAATAGCATCCTAGAAATAGAACCGCAATCTCATAATTGAGAAAGACTTGAAGACAACAGGTCGCTCATTTTCCAACAAATAACTACTGTTCGTTGTTAAGATCAGAACGATACTAATTTCTTAAGTGATTGGAGCAGCAAAACATGTGGTGGTTGAAAATAACCAAATATCTTTAATCATAGGATTTTGGGTTACATAAAAACCACTAAATACCTAAATTTTAAAATTTGGACAACAAAACTAAAAACATGGAGTCAAACAACTTCATAGTTAGACCAAAGAAGATTACTGACCAATGCAAGTTAAGCGTTAAATTTATGTATATCATTGCCAGGGTTCTATAAAATAGAATAGTTCGTGATAGAAGCATATTCCAAACCAAATTACACAAAACAGTTTAACGTACTCAGTAACTAAAGGAAGTAAAATGTTAAGGCGATGTTACCTTTGATGGAGTACTGGTGATGGTACATACAGGGTAAGTTTTTGGAGCAGGTTTAGGCTGGCATTCATAACACTCTGTTCTGCCCTTTACATGTACAGTAACCTGTATCAAGCAAGCGACAAAATTAAAAGGTAAAAATGAACGTGAATGAGCAAACAGAAGTGTCAGTAGACTCATGTAACAACTTTTTGTCAACTAGCTAATGCAAGCAATTAATAATAGTATTATCTCATCCTGAAAACAGTAATATACATTCAACACCAGTGAATAATGACAAATATGGTACATTACTAGCATCCAATAAAATAAAAAGTTAAAACTCCAATTGAATAGGAGTGCTAACTAAATCTTCAAAAGTAATACAAGAAAATACAGTTACCTGTCCTAGAAATCCAGTCGTGCCACTTTCAACCAATGGTACACCAGTTGCCAAGCAAAGGCGGTTCACATGTCGTCTAGCATCTAAATTATCGAGCCCATTTAAAACAACCTTGAATTGCTTAAAAAAATCAACATTGAAATCAGGGTCTTTGACATTGGCATGGTATGGTGTTATGCTGATGTCGGGCCTAAATTTCAATACAGCATGCCGAGCAACCTGGTCGAATATTTAACGAAATTATATTAGGACCTGAAAATCAAGCAACTAGCATGAGAGGGAAGGATGGTTATTTACTTACTTTGGCCTTGGATTGCCCAACATGGGACTGTCTAAACAAGAATTGCCTATTTAGGTTGCTCACTTCGATGGTGTCCATGTCAATCTGCAAGAAGAGGAAAATAATAATAAAAGAACTGAACTGCACCCTTCGATCAGGCAGTAAGCACGTCAAAAAAGAGAGATGCTTAACAGCATACATTTAACGCCAACCTTGCTTCTCAAAGTAAATTTTATCCACAATCAGCATTAACTAAGAGAAAATCATATTGCAATAACAGTTTCAATATATAGGCCGTCGGGGATTTTAAAAAAGCCATGAGAAGGAGTGCGCACTAGAAAAGATTCAAGACAGTGCACTGCAACTTTCATTTCATATAAACTAGCACTTCAAATGCCTAGTATGTTAGAGGTAATTAAGACTGACAAGACATCATAAGAACCAATACAGATATAGTTTACAGCATATGATCTGAAAAAGGTCCCCTATGCCATTCTCTAGGTATGAAGAAAATAGCAAATTAATAGAAAATAAAGATAAATAACATTATATGACAACTTCAGACAAGGTCATTACTTCTGAACAACAATAGTCTTCCGTAAAAAGTTTCTAATATATCCAAACAAACCAGACAATGAAATATTAATATTGCACGAGGTGGTGAACTAAGCAAAAGTTAACCGTGCAGGAAGATGATTCCACCATGAGCGGCAAAAGAAGACGACAAATGAACCTCTTGGGAGACCCAAAATTTAATGGTATAACCTACGTGTGGCACTTTGGGTAAAAAACTTCAAACAAAAACAGGGGAGGGAGAGGGAGTGAGCTACACAGAAAAGCGTGAGTAGATTTTGCTGGGGCCTGAGCAGAGAAAGCATCTGAATGGAATAGGAAAAAAAGAAAAGAAAAGAAAAGAAGTTTGTTACGTCTAGGAGGAGATCTTAAGTAACAAACACAAGGTGGATGTTTAAAATTCCCGATGGCCCCATGAATCAAATTCTGCACAATCAGCTATTGCCATGTCACTTGGGAGATAATTTCATTGTCCATAACAGTATAGTAGACCATAAATTATTTAGCTCCATCAATTTCAAGATAGAGAAAAGTAGCAGCTGACTAAAGCAAAAGTTTCCAATAATAAAAATGTTAAATAATTCTCCCTCGTAAGTGGCAGAGCAAGGATTTTTATGTGGACAGGGAGTGTGTTTGTTGGGGGGGGGGGGGGGGTTTCAAAAATTATATATATATTTTTTTCAATGTTTAAAAATGCGCAATCAGATACAGAGGCATTTTTCCTTCAGAGGCGAGGCATAAGCGAAAAATGTCAAAAAATCAATAAAATGAGAAACAAACTCATAATAAATCATAAAAATTCATAATAAAACATGTGTGCAAACAAACAAAACAAAAATGTATAAAGTAACACGATTATTTTAGTTGGTGGGGCTGTAGCTTATTCCTAAAGTGAGCCTACAGGAAACACAATATTTTAATGTTACCCCCAAGATGGATCAATCACAAGCTTTTATGTTTAGTGACTACCCACTCAAAACCAAGTAAACAAGTTTAGAGAAGTAACGACCGCACCCCTCACAAGCCTTGACGTGATGCTGTGAGACATATGCCTTGTACAACTAAGGTGAATGCCTCATAAAACTGCCTCACTATCAAAGCCTCAACTGAATTTTTTTAAACAACGGTATTGTTTATATAAACGAAATTCAAATTTTCTAAGATTCAATACACACACACACACACACACACACACACGGGGCTTTCGCTCCACCTCTGCCCGTTCTACTTAGTGCTTGTTTGGTGCAAATTTTAAGTCAATTAAAATCAATTTTTTTACATAAATTCACTATTTCAATCGTCATTTTTGAATTCCTCTCACGGATAGGACCCACTTTATCTCTAACAGTAAAAAAATCAATTATCAAAATCCCTTCTAAACAGGCACTTAAATAAACACAATAAATTTTTTGTAATTCCCTGGAAGCCCTATGGAGATTTTCTAGGTGGCAGGCCCTATGCAACAAACTGAGCTTAAAAGTCTCTGTGTCTGCTAAATCATTTCAAATTGTCTACTTGATTTCATTAAAATCAAGTTTTTAGAAACAATTTGGAGCATCAGAAATGTTACATAAAATTTCAAAAAAAAAAAAAAAAGGAATTTTCAACCTAGCATAAAACCAATTCTTCATGCCCTAATTCTGTAACGAATCTTCTGGAATTTTCAACCAAGCATAAAACCAATTCTTCATGCCCTAATTCTGTAACGAATCTTCTCTTGTTAAATGATGCTTAAAAAGAAATTGTACTTTAAGCTTAGCTGCTAAACATTCTTTGCCACGACCAGTAATTCCTGGTGTACAACTAATATTGAAAAGTAGAAAAAACTGGCCAACCCCAAGTATCCTAAAATCCTAGTAAAGAAATCTTAGATATCCACATGCATTCAACATGTCAAATTTGTGGGAAAAAAAAAATACTAAATAGTGAAGAAGAAATAAATTATATTAACAATATGAATATCTTGGAAGCCAGAGAGAGCGAGGGTTTTGAGAAGCTCGCAGCCTATGCCACCAGCGCCTACCATCAGCACTTTCGAGCCCTAAAACAGCAAAAAACCCGTTAATTGCCCTCAATTACTACTTCAATCGAGTAAACAAAAGTATAAACCAATCACAATTAAGGCAAAACGCAAAACCTTAATTACAGATAACTGCTGTTCCGAAGCCATTAGAGAAAATGAAAAACTGCAAGTCAAAGGGCGAATAATATAGCTCTAAGTATATGTATATATTGCATATAAACAGAAGAGGAATTTTTGGCGGTGAAAATGGGGGAATCTTGGAAGAAATTTGGGGGCTGGGTTCGACGAAAAGGCGCCAGCAGAATCTCTTCTTTCTTTTTCTTTTCCTTTTTTCTTTTTTTTTTTCCCCCTCTACACAGGTGTATAAGTGGTTGTGTTGGGGCTGCGGCGGAGGTGAAGAAATTATCTGTTTAGTAATGATTTTGAGAATTGATTTTTTGATCGTTAAAATATAAGTGGGGGATTACACGTGAGAGAATAAGACAAAATTTACTGTTGAAATAGTGTGGGACCTAGGAGTGGAGGAGTCGATAAAAGTAAATTGTAGTTTTGGGAAGACAAACAAATTTAAAAGCATATTCGAATGATTAATAGACAAAAATAAATAATGAAAGAATTGACACTATTTGTGTCGGATAATCGATGCAATAATAAAAAATTCATTTCATCATTCACCTATCCGTCTTCGACATTTTCATAAAATTAAAGATTAAATACGAAAAAGGTAGAAAAATCGATAACCTGACAATAAATTTTAAGTTGAAATCTGCGGCTTCGAACAAATAATCAAATAAATGGCTTTAATGAAATATAAAATTCATAAGTGTGAATTAATGTGTAATTAAAATTCACAATTCAAGAGTTTTAACCCTTTTTCCTATTTTTTAACTCTAATTACACCGATGGTTAGGTGGTCAAACAATAATAAAAATTCATCATAATTTCGTTTCTCCTAATGACCTCGTGGTCGACCTTTTAATAAAAATAAAGGATGAACAAAAGAAAAAAATAAATTAGATAAATTGTTTTATTTAGCCCATGTTTGATTCCCATTACCTGAAAATGAGAATTAGGGAAATAGTATTTTTTAGAAAAATGAGTGGTTGAAAAAGAATGAAAAGTTTTCGATTTACGTGTAATATTATTTTATGAAAAATTGTGTGGTTGAAAATAGGAGAGAGAGAAATAAAATGTAATGTAATTTAATTTAATGGGGATTAAACAGGGGCTTAAACATAAAATCCATAATTTTCGATTGAACATGTAATTCAAGACTAGTTTCTATATTTTTCCTATTTTTAAACTCTAACTACATTGATAGTTAGGTGTTGAATAGTTGTTAAATAATAATAAAAAAATCATAATTTTGTTCTCCTTGTACACTTTATCCTCCATGATAAAAGTAGAGACGGGTCAAAATAAAAGAGTAAAAATGAACACAAATGATTAATTATAAAATAGAAAAGAAACAAAGTAGCAACAAGTTCTACGCCCAAGTCTGCAGTTCCGTACAAATAAATATAAAGACTAGTTTTGATTTTTTTTTTTTTTCTATTTTCGAACTCTCATTAAATTTATGGTTTGATGTTGAATAGTTGGAGAAATAGATTGAAAAAGGATCTTAATTCCGTCTAATTCATAAGAACATTTTTAAAAGGCTTTTAAATGTAAGATGCTTTTAATTTTATTAAGTCAACAATGAAAATTAAGGAAAATTTCATATATAAAAGATTAAGTATAGGGGATTTCAAAAATAAGAAAACAAGTATCATATTTCACCAATCAGATATTAGCCTAAAAATAATACAAATATTAGTTTAATTTAAAATGGAAAACAATCTCGAAGAATTAGCTTGATATATCGTACCAGCAGGATTCTCCATAAAAAGAAGAAATCATCTCTCAAGCTGATTCCAATAGCCAGAAGATCTGAAAATAAATCGAAATTACCGTCGGCTCTCACAGTAGTGACGGTAAAATCGAATTCTAGTCACAAATTGCAGTCCTTGGGTCGTATTACGTCGGATTAAAACACGATCCCTCGAACAGTCACTGATTACATTCATCAGGTATGTAATTACATTCATAAGGTATGTAATTACGATTTACTCATTATAATTTGTCGTTTATTCGTACTAGACAAGTTTCGATTGATGGAAAATGTGATTTTTGACGGAACTGTGATCATGATATCGTACATTGTTATTCGAAACTGTTGTGACCGTTATGGAAAACATGTGACCGGCTATTCGTAAGATGTGACCTCATGAAGTCAGTACGCATGGGTGTTTGTGTCCCGAAATGTGTGATGTGTGACATACTGCATATGTGTCATATGATATTAATGCTCTTGTTTGAATCTAATCATATGCAACAGATCTACACTTAGTTACCGTGACTTATTATTGCATGTAATTGTGATTTAGTACGCACATGTGACCTGAATGTAGTCAATATGTAACCATGACATTCAAGATACGACATGCGTTTGCTGTGACCTGTGATCATTTAGCAGAATTGTGACTGACATGCAATTAACAGTGACCAATATACAAAGACTTGTGGCCATGCAATGACTTGTGACCTCTCGTAAAAAAAATCTGTGAAATAAAAATATGTGACCTGCATGTATTCAATACGTGGCAATGATACTTGAGATTCGAGATATGTTTGTTGTGACATTTGACCATTAATATAATTTTGACCCATATGCAATTAGATGTAACAATAATTAGATGTTTGACTGATCATGTTTTTTGCTTATTTTGCAAAAATGGGGTTAATTCACGTATGTCTGTTAAATGGATCACAAATGTCACTGGTGTTAATTGATCGTAGTTGCGGGTATTTGAGGTTTGTCAACACGGTTATGAAAGAGTTTAGCTTTGACCCTGCAAAAGTTGTAGTGACAATGAAGTATGTCTTGAATATAGATCCGCCTCCAATAACAATCAAAAGTGACGAGAATCTCTTGTCTTACATGGTTTTGAAGGATATGAGTCGTGACCCTGCCAAATATCCAATTCAAATCGAGGTCACAACTGTAGATATCGAAAAATAGCCTATTGCGCTATCAGTTGATGTTCAATCGAACGAACATGGGTTTTCATTAACAGATATGTCAACAGATATATGTGAAGTAATAATGGATTCATCTAGTGACAAGCTTGAGCATGAGGTCACAATTGTGGTGGTGGCAGATGCTAGTGAGGTAGTGGAAGGAAGAGTTTTCCGTAACAAAAAGATAATGAAATTGAGCTTGTCGTTTTATGCAATCCAAAACATGTTTGAGTATGTGGTTGTTCGGTCCGATAAGAAAGACTATCTCGTAAAATGTTCACGTGATGAGTGTAATTGGACATGTAGAGCATCGAAGTTAGCCAGAATAGATATGTTTAAAATCAGACACATTGCAGAAGGTCACATATGCGCTTCAAATATCGTACTCAGTACTCATAGGCAAGTAACAAAGACAGTTGTGTCAACCTGCATTAAGTACAAGCACACATCATCGCGCACTATATACACACCGAATGATATACGCAACGACATGCTGCATACATATGGAGTGTCTTTGAATTATGTCAAAGCTTGGCGATCTTGAGATGAAACTCTGAAACTACTAAGGGGTGATCCAACTGATTCATTCAATAAGATACCAGCCTTTTTTCTGTGCTACAACAAACAAATCCTGAATCAATCACAAGTTTAGAAATTGATGGTCACAATAGGTTTAAATATTGCTTCATAGCACTAGGTGCATCTATACGGGGATGGAAACATTGTAGGCCAGTTGTTATGATTGATGGCACATATCTAAATGGACACTATGGTGGCACCTTATTTACGACATGTACACAAGATGCAAATAATAGCATTTATGTACTTGTTTTCGGGATTGGGGATAACGAGAATGACAGCTCCTGGACATGGTTTTTTAGACAGTTGAGAAAAGCATATGGGGATAGAGACAGTTTGTGCTTTGTGTTGGATCGTCACAACAACATCAAAAAGGCGATTGAAAACGTGTATCCGGGAACATGTCACGGGATATGTTCGTACCATCTACAACAAAATCTACCTAATATGAATATTACATGTAACAACTCGGCTCGATTAATGAGAAGATAAGGGGTTATCTAGTACTGTACTATACGTTGTCCTATGATGATATTCACATAAATACATTTAACATGATACTATATACTATATGATACACATTTCCATGGTTTTGTTTATAGGACGAAGTTGGATCTGAGAGATGGTCACGTTTTCACATGCCTTCAAACCGGTATTCGACAATGACATCAAATATTGTGGAGTCAGTTAATGCGGTCACAAAATCTACCAAGAACTACCCTATTATAGCTTTGTTGGATTCATTGAAACAAATTTTACAATCTTGGTTCTGCAGACACAAGGAGGATGCCCAAGGCACTTTTACAATCTTGTCAAGCAAGTATGAGAAGAAGATGAAGAAAATGAGCACAAATATGAGAAACTTGAGGGTAAAGTTAAATACTGTGACCTAATCTATAATCTGTGACTTACCTAAACTGATGTGTAACATGTGCTGTGATCTATACCGTTGTGTTTCAGTAATATTTGTGCAATATTATATTTAACTACGTGACATGCAATTTTATTCGTGTCTTACTTTTTCACTATGTGACTTATTATGTCTATAACTTGAATCTATATATGTAGGTTTCCCCTATTAATCAGGCAATGTTCTTAGTTAGCGGTGAAAGTTCCTCGTTCGTTGTTGATATAGAAAATCGGACATGCACATGTAGGATGCTTCAAGTTGGTCAACTACATTGTCCACGTGCTTTGGCTGTGTTTGCGAGTATGAAGATGGCTCCATATGAATACTATTCCTACTACTACACAAGTGAAGGATTCAGAAATACATACCAAGAAACCATTTTTCCCGTAGGAAATCCAGCTGAATAGATAGTGCCAAATGATGTCCATGACATAGTTGTAATTGCACCTAATCAAAAGCGAAGTTGTGGAAGGCCTAGTGAGAAGAGATTCAGACCAGCGTATGAGGAAAACATAATCGTCAAATGCGATCGGTGTGGTGAAAGTGGTCACAATCATAGAACATGCAGCAGCTTAGTTCCATTAAGTCAAAGCAACAAGAATAAAGAGAGGAAGAGGACGAAGATTGGAAATACACATTGATATATTTTTTATAATTCCCTCGTTTTTTTCATTCATTGATTTTTTTGTAAATGTAGGATGCATAACATTGGATGACACATATTGACCATATCATAACCAATACAATGCTAAGATTTTTTGCAATGCAATTTGGATGTTCAACGTATGAGAAACTCAACGAATGTGTCACACATGAAGATCTGTACGTAAAATTCTTATACAATCGTCATGCAGTGAACTGTGATCACTATGGAATTAGCTATGATCAATATGAAATGATCTGTGATCATTCTTCAATAACCTGTGACTAGTATGCAGTAACTGTGATCATTAGTAATGATATGTAACCAGAATGCAGTGACTTGTGACCAATGTATAATGATCTGAGACCAGAATGCAGTGACCTGTGACCCCTTTGCAATCAACTGTGAATATATGCCATGATCTGTGATTAGACGTCAATGAAATGTGACCAATATGCAGTGACGTGACCATTTATCAAGACATGTGACCAGGATGAAGTGACATATGATCAAAATATCCAATAACATGTGACAAATATGCGCTAAACTGTGACCAACAAAAGAGGAGTAGTAACCAACTGCAAAGACTCGGGAAAATGGGAATGGTTCGGTTGTAATCAGTTGTGACAAAAGCATGAAATGATCTGTGACCAGTTTAGATTGAGTTGTGATAATTCTTCATGACCTATGAACACAATACAGATACCTATGACCAATATACATTAACATGTGACCAGGATGCAGTGACTTGTGACAATGAGAATTGACCTGTGACCAATTTCCAATAACTAATGACCTGTGAACTGCAGATAATCTGTTACCAATCTTCAATGACCTGTGACTAGATTAGATTGACTTGTGATAATTCTTCATGACCTGTGAACACAACACAGTTTCCTGTGACCAATTTACAATAACCAGTGACCTATGAACTGTAGATAATCCTAAAAACAAGAGTGGGTCAATTCCAGTGTCGGTCAAATCGATAAACATGTCTACCACCTGTGCTAATAACATGACACAATGGCAAAAATTTGTGCATTAAATTTTGAGACTTTGTCCTCGATACATCGTCAATCTTGCAAAATATGATATATAGTGAAACTTTCGAAAAACAATGTAATAAAGTCCCCAAACACTAATGAACTTTTTGATATAAACAGACAAAAGTAAGAATTGCGTTGTCATTACAAACGAATTTCCAAATGCGAGACAATGTTTCTATCTATTGTAACTAGTGACTACTAATTTCACTATCATTTTAAAACAATGCTTTCCCCACTAGTTGGCTGCACCGTCTTTCTAGCCTTCCCGATTTCGCGATATTTGAACAACAATGAAGCTACATACAATCGAGCTCTTCCCGCATCGAACTTCATGGGCATGGATCCTATATCGTCATGCAGCATGTACTCCGCATACTTGACCACGTATATGCCACAATCATGTCTAGGAACGCAAATGTTAGACTGTTAGCTATGAAATCCAGCATGTTCTAACATGTTTAACTGTAAATGGAGGTAAAAAAAACTTACACATTTTTCTATTGGGGAAGAGAGAAATCAAGATCCACATTCAACTCCATAAAATCTTTTTTCCATATTCTAACACATTTCATGAGATGCGGAAACATGCTGACAAAAGGTTCAATTCCAATACGAACTTTGATATCATTGTATGTCTTCCTGGATGAATTCAATAAACACAACGTATGTGCCAAGGAATTTGTCAAAATCGCTCAAAGTTATCTAAACTTTGATTTGAAGAAGAAGTTCCAAGACAAGAAATTTCCTGATCTTTTCCAATTGAGCGCGAACGTGATTAGGTATGAACGATTAATAAGAGAAGAAGAACAAATGAAAAATTCTAGCAAGGGGACTTATTATAGAGACCTAAATTTTGATATTCATATCATTAATGATAAGTATTACGATCAAATCGAAATGTGTTTGGCCGAATTAGTTAAAGGAGACACATATACTTGTCCTATAATGGTTAAGCCTAGACCGTTGAGCAAGGATGAGCCTATAAAAGATGAAAACATAAAGGCTAGAACGTTCTCATTCGATGTAACCAAAGCTGATCTTATATTTGATAAATTATATAAGGTTAAGCAGATAAAGATGAGCGATAAGCATAAATTGCCAAGCCCTGAACAAGTTAAGGGTAAAAAATATTGTAAGTGGCATAATGCATGGTCACATTTGACTAACAACTGTTTGATTTTTCGCCATGTGTTACAGGATGCCATTGAATCAGGACGAATTACGTTCGAGGATAAGAGGAAGATGGCAGTGCATGAAAATCCTTTTCCACAGCCACTTGAAGTGAACATGGTGACGTCTGGTTTCAAAAACAAGTTGTCAAACTTCAAGTTGATTATAGATGATGGAGAAGAAGACCCTGGACCACATCCCAGTGTCTTTGAACGTATCAAAGGGAAGGAGCCCAAAAAGGACGAAGACGTCCTATGTGCAAGATGCAAAAAAGAAGTAAGTGCAAAT
>NW_019267092.1:250507-252011 GCF_002742605.1 Olea europaea var. sylvestris
GGTACGTTACCTCCTGTCGTGGCTAATAACTATTTACTAGCCAACGAGTTCAAGAATAAAGAGAAGGGAGAAGAAGAAAAGGAGGATAACGAAGAGGAATCATGCATGCTGGAATATGAAGAAGGCCAAACTTCTAGAAAGGCCTACAATGGTGAAGAAGATGATGGTATGACAGACATCGAAGAGGAAATTGATCTGGAAGCAGAAAGAAGAAGAAGAGGAGTATCGTACAATACTCTGTTGAAGCAACTACATTGAAAGGGAATTCGTGAAGTAGACTTATTGGGAGAAGCATCTGGGCGTTCTTTCGATTTTTACATGCTGTATGGGACGCCCAAAAGGAAGAAGAGAGTGCCTCGCTCTGAAAAGTATGGATCCCCTCCAAGAATAATGCCTCCTCCCATAGGTTGGGTAATTGAAGAAGAAGCATTAGAAAACAGTAAAAAGGAAATTCAGGAGACAGAGGCTCAGTGCGATATACTGCACGTTGACTTATCACAAAGGGTAACTCGATAAAGGACAAGCAGGAAGTGGAAATAGATGCTACCGAAAAAGTTATTTTTAAGCGACCAACTATGAAATTGACTAAACACTTGAGGCCATTGTACGTTAAAGCTCTAGTTAACCGCATACCTGTGGCAAATGTGCTTGTCGATAATGGAGCAGCTATAAACACCATTCCATCTAGGATGATGAGGAAATTCGCAAAGACAGAAGGTGATATGATCCCAACAGAAGTCATCCTGACAAGTTTCAATGGAGGAGCAATTTCAGCTAAAGGGGTTATGCCATTGGACATAACTATATGAACATCTACTAGGACCACAGTCTTCTTTGTAATAGATGGTCCCACTAATTACAATGTGTTATTAGGAAGAGATTGGATATACGAAAGTCGCTGTATACCTTCATCGCTCTATTAGTGCCTAGTTTTTTGGAATGACAAGGGCGAAGCAAAAGTGATGCAGGCCGATCACAGACCCTTTGTAGCAGAAGCAAACTCAGTAGAAAGGTTCATGTACGAAGGAAATTATGGACCTGTCAGAGTAGTCCAAGATGGAGAAGAAACTCAGATCGTCGTGCAGAGTAAAGAGCCGTTTTCGGTGAATGCACTCACTGAAATGTTCAGTCAGATGAGGCAAACATAGTGGCCCCAGAGGAGCTGATAATTGGCAAAAGAATTATCAAGGAGTTTTAAATGAGTTGTAAGCAACAAAGGCAAATGGCCGATATTCAGGCCTTCAAAGTCAAATTAATAGCTTTCAATAAAGAATGCAAGGACAAGACGAAAGAAGAAGCAACCTTGAAAGCATTGAGAAACAAATTGGCAATATTCGAGTTGGAACAAAGTATTGGCCGAGAAGTCAACAAGGTGGATTGTTTAGAAGAAGAAGTGTCTATAAGGGAACTGGACGACGAAGTGATGAAGATCGCCAAGCCTGGATACGCTCAAGCACAAGACCCCCTGATTAAAGTGAATATTGGCAATGAAGGAGAAGATCAC
>NW_019267092.1:252120-280672 GCF_002742605.1 Olea europaea var. sylvestris
CTGGTTTAGATAGAGATTTGGTGGAACATAGATTACCAACCAAGCCTAATTTTAAAACTTATAGGCAACCTCCTAGGCGTTTCGCTCCTAATGTACTCCCTGAAATTAAGGAAGAGATAGAGCGATTATTAAAAGCAGACTTTATTAGAACGGCCAGATATGTTGAATGGTTGTCCAATATCGTGCCGGTATTAAAAAATGGTAAATTAAGGGTTTGCATAGACTTTAGGAATCTAAACATAGCCACACCTAAAGATGAATATCCAATGCCCACGGTAGATTTTTTAGTAGACTCGACTGCCGGACATATAATGTATTCCTTCATGAATGGGTATTCAGGATACAATCAAATTTATATAGTTGAGGAAGATATACACAAAATTGCCTTTAGATGCCCTGGGTCTCTAGGATGTTTTGAATGGGTAGTTTTGCCTTTTGGCCTGAGAAATGCAGGAGCAACTTATCAAAGGGTAATGAATTTGATTTTTCATGATATGATAGACAAGTTTGTTGAAGTGTATGTAGATGATATAGTGGTCAAATCCCTTAAAGAAGATGACCATTTTGAACAATTAAGATGTTCATTTGAGCGAATGAAGCAATATAAACTAAAGTTGAATCCCTTGAAATGTGCATTTGGTGTTAATGTAGGGAATTTTCTTGATTTCTTAGTATACAAAAAGAGGATTGAACTTGATAAAAATAAAGTTAAGGCCATTTTAGAGGCCAAACCACCAATCAACAAAAAAGAATTGCAAAGGTTTTTAGAACAAGTAAACTTTTTAAGACGCTTTATTTCTAATTGTGCAGGGCGAACTAAAGCTTTTTCGCCGCTTTTAAAGTTGAAAAATGAGGACGAATTCATCTGGAAAGAAGAGCATCAAAAGGCTTTTGAAAGCCTAAAGACATATTTATCTAGTCCACCAATGTTGGTGTCACCAATCCAAAGACGGCCAATGAAAGTGTATGTATCGGCTGAAAAAGAATCAATAGCTGGAATGGTCGCGCAGGAAGACTAATTTGGTGAAGAAAGGGTGATTTACTACTTGAGTAGACGGTTAACAAAATGTGAATGTAATTATTCTGCCATTGAAAAATTATGTCTTACATTGTATTTCACATGTACAAAATTAAGGGTTTATTTACGGCCCGTAACCGTTTATTTAATTTCTAAAGTAAATTTGGTTAAGTATATGTTCTCTCGCCCTATTTTGCATCAAAGGGTAGACCTTTGGACATTAGTTTTATTAGAATTCGAAGTACAATACATACCCCAAAAGGCAGTCAAAATCAGGTTCTGACTAACTTTCTGGCTGACCATCCATGCCTTGATATGCCTGAAGAAATTGAGTTCGAGATCAATTCATTCGAATTAAAACCTTGGGTTTTATATTTCGATGGATCGAAAACCTCTAAAGGTGCAGGAGTAGGAGTAGCATTGATAAATTTTTTAGAGATTTGTTACAAGTTCGCATTCACTTTGGACAGAATGTGCACCAACAATCAGGCCGAATACGAGGCCTTAATTGTAGGCCTAGAATTAATGATAGATATGGGGGTAAAGAATGTGATCGTTAGAGGCAATTCTCAATTGGTAATTCACCAATTAATTGGTGATTTTAAATGCCAAAGTGATTCCATTATAAGTCAGTATAAAATCGCCCAAGAGTTGTTGGAAGAATTCAACCAAATAGAGCTTCAATGTGTCAATAGGATATATAATGATGTAACAAACGAATTGATATATAATGACGTAACAAACGAATTGGCCCAAATGGCCTCAGCGTACTCAAAGGTTTTAAATTAGAAGTCTACTTATGAGTATGGAACAATATTGCCCGTGGTCCAAAGAAGGTCGAGAACAATTAAAATTCATTGCATACAAGATGGAGATGCAATAGATTGAAGGGCAGAGATTAAAATGTTTCTTAAAGAACCTAATATAGGAAATACTAAAAAAATGAAGTTGCGTTTGCTAAACTATACACTGATAGATGAAGAGTTGTTTAAGAAACGCTTTGATGATATATTGCTAAAATGTGTAAGTTTGCAAGAAGTCAGGACGATCATGGCTGAAGTACACGAAGGGATATGTGGAGCTCATCAAGCTGGCCAAAGGATGAGATAGTTAATTATTAGGAATGGATATTTTTAGCCAAAGATGGGAAAATCATGCGTTCAATATTCAAAGAGTTGTCTAGCATGCCAAAAGTATGGTCCAATACAAAGGGCGCCAGAACGAGAGATGGCACCTATTATCAAACCTTGGTCGTTTAAGGGTAGGGCGATAGACCTGATAGGGAATATTTATCCCCCATCGTCCAAGCAACATACATTTGTTATAGTTGCAACTGATTATTTCACTAAGTGGGTAGAAGCGATACCTTTAAAGGAGATCACCCAAAAGAATGTCATAAAATTTATCCGTGATCACATTATTTATAGATTTGGAATTCCACAAACTTTGATGGTAGATCACGAAACATCTTTAAATGGGGATCAAGTGAATAAATTCTTGAGAGAGTTTAGGGTTAAATTAGTGAACTCCACACCATATTATGCCCAATCCAACGGATAAGCAGAATCTTCTAATAAGATTCTAAAAAATATCATAAGGAAAATGATAGATGAAAATGTCAGAAATTGACACGAATGTCTAAACAAGGCCTTATGGGCTTATAGGCGTCACCTCGGTCAAGTACCAAAATTACTCCTTTTCAACTTACTTATGGACAAGAGGCTGTTTTGCCTATGAAAATCAACGTGCAATCGATCAGAGTGTGTTTGCAGCATAAGTTAAGTGGTGATGAGTATACCGAATCACTAGTTCAAAACTTATTGGAGTTGGACGAATTAAAGTTGGACGTCCTAGATAGATTACAAGTTCAAAAATGAAGAATGGCTAAATTTTTATAATAGAAAAGTTATAGTCAAGTCGTTCAGCCTGAGCGAATTGGTTTGGAAAACAATACTCCCTTTGGATAGGAAAGATCCAAAATATGGCAAGCGGTCGCCCAATTGGGAAGGACCATATAAAGTAAATAATGTGTTGCCTAATGGAGCCTATCATTTGGAAGATTTAGACGGCACCAAGCACATGAGGTTCATTAATGGCAAATATTTAAAAAAATATGTTCCTTCCTTATGGAAAAGTGAACAAATAAAAGCGTAATCAAATCGCGTTGAACGATCGTAGATAAAAAAGGGTTAGAGCGAATTACGTTCAAATAAATTCCTTTATTATCAAACGTTCATTACAAAGTTGCAAAATACAAAATACTAAATGCTCTATAAGCTACAATTAAGAGCAAACTAATCTCCCGATCGACCGTCGAGTAAGAGGGTGAACTGACCTTGATTGCCATCCTGATCGCACTGCTGCAAAGGTAAGCAGAGAGGCCAAGAAGCACTCTCAACAAGCAGAAAGGAAGAAGAAGCACCCTCACATCACCTTCCTAAATGCATCGCTACAATAATGGGCAACGAGGCTAAGAAGCACTCTCAGCAAGCAAGGTGACTTGCAGGCATCCTAAAAAATTGTCTTCCATCATCGAACTCCTTGTAAGGAACATAGAGACGATGGGAAGAACTTCGCTGGCCAAAGAATATTTCCTATATCTCCCATACCAAAAGTGACATAAAAAACGATGGCAAAATGGGCGGATCAAATGATCCATTTCTATGGAAGACGAAGGTTTTGGATCGATTATTAAAATGTCAAACAATGGTAGCAAATTAGTTCTGAAGAAGAGAATGGAAATGAAAATGACAAGTGTGGAATATAAGTGCATTTATAGAGGCGTGAAGGTGAAGTGGCTCGAAGTCTTGGGAAAAGAGACAGAAACACCAACAGAAAATGTGCTTGAATCTTAGCATAAAACAGTTAAATGCTTGGAGGGTTGACGATTAAAGACAACGTCAGTAAATACACAAGAAGACAAATTAATCGTTCATTAATGATAATGGCTGCTGGTATGTTCAAAATTACCAATGGACATCAGTACGAGGTTACAAAAGGAAAGTTAATACGAAGTTACAAAAAGAAAAGTTAAGGCATTAAATGTCTTAATTACAATTCGCCACAGACTGAACGAATTCTTTCCCTAAGTCTCTCCCAATCCTCGCTCTGTTGAGAAGAAGTGACATTCAATTCAGCCACAAAATCATCATCAACCTCCAGCTTCTTGTACTACTCGACCAAAGACTTGGTTCGCTCAATTCCTTGGGAGGCATTATGTTTTTTAGCAGCCATTCTCGCTCTGCAGTCGTCCATCCTTGCTTGGAGCTCCTTTATCTGTGCAGCCAAACTGGTCATCAAAGAGTCTTCAATCATAACTTTGGAAGAGATTTCTTTCAATTCGTCCTCAGCTTTGTTGATCTCCAGAAGCAAAGACTCTCTTTCAGATACAGTGCGAAGATATTGAGTACTTCTAGCCTTTAGTTCAACATTTTTGGCCAGCAAGGAGAGAATCTCGGAATGGACAACTTTCAGCGTCGCTTTAAAATCAGCAGAAAGATTGAGCGATGGAAGTGTCAGTGCTTGTGCCAACTTCGCACTCAAATGCTCAAGCTTATCCTTATGTTTGGCAGCACTAGACTGACCGATGGCCATATCCATAAAGGACACATACTCAAATATCGACTGCTTGAGGAACTTCATATCTTCCTCTGAAGAAGCAGAAGGACGACTGGTTGAAGCAGGGCGAGACCTCTTGACTTGCCCCCAGGAAGTGAACAAATCTTGGATGGAACGCACAATCCTATCAGAATCCTGCAAAGAAAGTTGCCAACATTGAAGGTTTGCACTACAATGAACAAAGTGGAAGTAAAAGTGAAGCAAATATTACCTCATCAGCAATCTTGGGAGGTGGCATATCCCCAACCAAATCTACCACCTGTGGCTCCACCACTTGTGAGGACTTTCCTTTGTCTGAGCGAGAAGACTTTGCCACAACGGACAAACTCATGGGAGCATCTGCAGAACTCAAAAAGCAACAAATCAAAAACCAATAGCACAAGCAAAGGTAAAACATCAAAAAATGTATTACCTTTTGGTTCAACGTTTGCAGGGTTGACACCTTGGGAAAAAGGTGGCTCATCCATTGGTTGTGATGAGGATTTCGAGACTGAAGGTTTCTCTTTAAGCGTAGTCCTTTTATCAGCTGGTTTGGATGAAGCAACCTCAACAGAGGGTGATGGAGCAGGAGCTGCCAACACCAAAGCCTTCAAAGAAGAGGCTGAGCTTTTCTGAAAAATCCTAATAAACCATCAGCATATAGAAAAGTTTCAAGTATAAAGGTATGCTTGTGAGTAAACTAATTTAATTACCTTTCTCCTGACAATAAGAGGAGTGTCATTATCATCATCATCCTCCAAAATGGAAGATGCTGAGGCTGGCCGTTTGCAGCTTGGGGCACTTTTAGCTACAGTGGGCTTGGTAGAAAGAGAAGTAGATGGACGAACAGACTATTTAACACGAGTAGAAGAGGAAGGACTCCTAATGGACACAGGGGTGACCAAAACAGGAGAAGTGGAAGAAATATCTGGCTGATCCAGTGAATGGAAAGCGCTATTGGCATCAGTTGCAAACAATCTACGCTGCACTGATGACTAGAGTTGTTCAAAAAAGAGGATGGATGACATGGTTAGGATTGAAGGAGGCTAATGAAAAGTCACTCGTCAAAAGAATATTGTGAGCATCTATAACTTCTGTCTCTGCCTTATTAATGGTGTGGAGCAATCTATCAAATTTTTTGAATAACAAGGGGAAACAAGCCAAGTTTGGCCAAAACCAAGTTGACGAGCAAAAAATTGGAGAGTATATATTTCAACCCTCAGCTTTGGCATTGGTTCCAGTTAAAATATGATGGAACAACTCCCTCCCGGTCAAAAATTGAATCCAAACGAGCAGAGAGGTGCTCACACTGTCCAGGGTGGATGGGGGTTGCACATAATCTGGAGTTAAAAGGGGAGGAAAAGGAAAGAAAGAAGGAATTGAATACAAAGTATAAAAGAATAAAAAGATGTCCCTTCTGGACATATTTACAGGGCTCAGTGGGTCAATAACTAGCTCATAGCAGCTAGCAGAATGACAGGAAAAGGATAGAGCACCAAGTGATGGAAAATAGGCTCTCAACCACATTTGAGTGAACCAAAGAGGCCCACTGCCAGTGGGAGATGCACCATTCTTCAATTGAAATTGGAGAGAAGTCATGCCTCTATAGAGGGAGGCCAAAAAGAAAGAACAAAAATTCAGAGACCTACCACGTGCCAATTCGTGCGCTATGGGTAAATAGCTCATAGAAGGCTTCATACTTGGCACACATAAAACATATTTACAAAGTCAAATCTGAAGAAAGGCCACACTCTCAGCATGGGAAGGCTCAGCGCTTGAGTGATTATAACAGCTTTGCAGGCTTGAATAGGACCTGGTAAGTTTTCAGTCAAATTTTGGTGCGACACCAGAAATCAAAATACCAAGGAAAACGGTATCGTCCAAAGGTGGTAGATTTACTAAGGCCCCAACATCCCTTAAACTAATGGACATGGGACCAAGAGGGAAAACAAAAGTATTATACTTAGAGGACCAAAAACTTAAAGCAATAAGGAAAAGTGCTGGATCAAAAGTAGGGGGTTGAAGAGAGATTTCTAACAAATCAGAAATCTCAGCACTATCAAAAATTGCCTTGGTAGGACCATGGTCCATAAGGCGAGCATGTCATCTACGGAAAACAACATCAGATTTAGACCAAGTGGGAATACCTCTTTCGCGAAGCGGTCTCAGCGGCAAAGAGTTTAGAAACGGAGGGCCTTGGGTATAAGGGAACAGCTGGCCCACCGCCACTTGTTCGACGGCCTCAGCGTTGTTGAATGAAGGACCTAAATAGAACTCATTGAGTTCGGCATTGGCTGGTGCAAGGAGTTCGGAATTATATATGGCCGAGTAAGGAGTTTCCAGAAGTCTTCGAAACTAAAAGAGTCACCAGATTGAGATTGTGAAGCAGCCATTAGGAACGAAATAAAGTTTTGTTGAAATTTGCTTGAGAAACGTAGCAGAGAAGCAAGAAGATGAACAGTAATATTGAGAGAGAGAAGCGCAAAACAGTGAGGCGTGATTTAAAAGTGCGATGAAATGGCGTGTATTTGGGGGTTATAAGGGTTTGCAACGTTGCGCCTTTTCAGGCTATGGAAGAAGATAATGATTGAAATTCTTGGGAATTTTAAATGTTGTTCAGAAACACAAAATAAATATGGCAAAAATTAATAATTGGTATTAATTCTGCCATATTAGGAGTAATTGTTGACACTCTAAAAGTGCAGTCCAAATTGAATAACCCAAAGAATGAAACCCAACTGGGCAATTCAGGATAAAGGCCCGAATAGGGTTATCAATGAATGCAGTGGAAGCCCACGAACGCGGTAACACCATCGCCCAAACTTGCAAGATGCCCAAGATCTGAGCGAATAAAGTGTCTTGCAGTCGTCCAGAGTTATTACCCTGTTATCGCCCAAACCTTTGAATCGCTCAGGATCTTATCCAAACCTTTGAATCGCCCAGGATCTTAGCAAACATAAGATGTAATGGTTGTCCAAAAGTGCAGTTATCGAAGCAGTTATTAAGTAATCTTATCACGTTCCACGATTCAAGGATGTTCAGTTGAAGACAGTTGAACGACAAAGAATAGTGGTAGCAGTTAGAGACGGCAGTTCCATGATAAGTTGGCCACTATGAAGAAAGTGGGCAGTTATAAAGCAATTAAGCGGTTGATCACGAAGAGATCATCAAGGGAATATAAAAGGAAGAAAAGACATAGAGCAAAGGAACCCGAATCAAACACTCTCAAACAGAGAATATGTAATTTCAATTTCTTAATTTAGACTTAAACATTTCTTTCAGTACTCGTGTGCTTGCGCCCCTTGGAGGCATTCTGTTTAAATTTCAATTGTAAAGTCATCGCCAATAAAACACTCATTTTTGGGATTTTGTCTCAAGAGGTTTGTTCCTTATACAATCGTCTGATCCCTTTTTACTTGTTAGCGACTACCTGCACGAAACAGCTTTATTCCCCATTTACACATGGCCAGAGAAGTCGAGGAAATTTGAGGTGAGATTTTTTTATTTAATCTACAACAAAAGCAAACTGGAATTTATTCTCAATAAAGTTGGTGTCCTTACCAAAATCATTTTTCCCCGTCTATTTTTATTGCTACACTTGCTAGAATATCCAACCAACCTATGTCTGTGGCAACAAAGACATTGAATGAGTATTTTACATATAAATCTAAAAATTAAGTTTATTGCAAATTTTTGAAGGAATCATGAATCATCTATAGCACTTATTACTGATTAAGTCCTATCTGTCAAAAATTCATTTCATTATATACTATAGCAATCGTATAGATTCATTTTCTCATATCACCACGACACATTTCTTTTTGCAAATAATTTAACATATTCAAAAAGGTAACTTTAAATATTTCCGTAGGATGGCTGTAGTCCCTTTAAGAGAGGTGCGCGTACTTATAAAGACTGTGCATGTACCGGTAAAGACTGTACGTCAAACCATTGTTAGATAGCATTCGAGACGCCCGATAAGTCTCAGCTGTTCAGAATCAAGGTATCATTCCTATTGCAGTTCAAAATTTCTTCAACTATATATATCTTCAATTTAATAGACTCTAGGATCCGTTATGCCAAATGCATATACCACAACTTGGAAATTTAGTGCCTGTATAGAAATTCCTAAATTTTGTTCTCATTTTATGTTCTCTAGATGTTAGAACTGGTTTGACAATAGGATTTGATTTTTAGAATATATTCTCACTTCAAACATATTTTATGATATATTCTAATTAGCCAACATTGCAGTAGGTAGAATTCAAAATTTTGTGCAAGTGAGCTTAGAAGTGTGGTAGAACATATCCCTTATTGCGGGTAAAATTTGAAAACCCATAATTATCGACTCTCATATCAATGTTGACAAAAAGAGAAAGAAACTTAAGTTCCAGTTATATATTATCTTACAATAGGGCAGGAGAATGAGGGTGGGTGTAGGAGAGAAGAAAGCCATTCCTGTTGTAGTTCAGTTGATCCCAACAAAAGCAATGGTTAATTATACCTTTATAACTCTTCTAATGAAGAGGAATTTGCTTTGCCTTAAGAATATTGAATCAACTTGAAATAAATAATTTAGCATATTTATTAGAAGTGAAGTTTCAATAGTTAGTAAGATCCTGGTGTTATGCAGCTAATTTAAGCACAATTAAATGACAAAGAGATTACAATGATAAGGTTCCATGACTATGGGGATGGAGTTACAGCAGCAGAATCGACCTCTCACATGTTTTGCAAGACTTTTACTGCTTCTGACACTAGTAACAATGGTGAATTTTTCGTTCTTTGTAGGGCTGCTAAAGATTGCTTCCCACCTCTGGTTTCACAATAATCTGTCATTTTAGCATGTTACTGTTTACAGTAAGTGTAATTTACTTTCAAGCTCAGTCCAACGATGGTATGTGCAGGGTTCACCCACTCAACACTATAGGAACACGCCGTAGATCTGTAGATCCTATAGGAATTACTTCTTTAGAAATTGTACTAAGTGATGCGAGGAGATAATTGAGGTATTTCAACTAAAAAGATGTTGTGGTTAATGAGGTATATTGTAGTTTTATGGATCTTCAAAATTTTGCAGTTTATTATTATTATACAGATATTGCAGATTGATATCTTTTTTTATTTATAAATCTTCTTCACATTCATTGGGGTGTTTTTTTCATATCAATTGGAAATTAAAATTGATTTTAGGATAGTATGGATATTGATTCTCTCTAACTTTGCACACACGCACATCTGTTGGATATTTTTCTTTGTTTTTATAGCAATAGTTTGTAATGCAAATAAAAGTTACATGAGGTAGATTATTTTCTAAAATTAATATGGAGAGTTGTATTTTTTTTAGCTGGAATTGGAATTGGGATTTAGGAATTGGAATTTTATGGATTAATTGGTAAGAAAAGGAGAATATTTTAAGAGATAATATGGGAGCTGAGAACCTAAGGTTTCATCACCAGCAAAATTCTGAACTGTTAAAAGTAATTGCTTTTATTGTCACCTTTAGTTTTAGATATTTAAGTTTTTATTTTCTGGTCTTTATCGATTCATCCTATCTACGTGAGCTTATAGAGCACAAAAACGCTATTAGGTTCATTATATATATATACACACAAAAACAATCATAGAACATACCACTTAATGGTGTTGGCGTCATGTTCATGTGATAACATAAAGAACCATTAATTATTTTGTTTCTAAGTTGAGTTTTTATTTAGTCTTATGTCCCTTTTTGACGACCTTACCTTTTCTATTCACCTGAACTTCTTCATATCATGTCTGTGTATAGAAAGCGTGATTACAGAGTCAACTACATCGTGTCACGTGCCTTGCATGTGAGTCTTACTAGTATGTTAAAAAAGGGTATGCTTTAAGTTGAAATCTATATTTTCGTTCAATAATCGAATAATTTTTTTTAAGACATAAAATCCTTCCTGAAGGTTAACATCTTTCTTCAACATCTCAAATTTTTGGCCTGGATCCCACTATGATCAATCTTCAGAGCTCCAGTGTTAATAAAATTAATAACATGCGCATCTTTCCATTGTTTGTGGATCCGATCCATGTCCATCGATATTCAGGAGATTGCAATTGTATTCATCATTTTCTACCAATACTCAAGATATTGCAGTGGGAATTACAATATACATAATTCAGGTCTGGATTAAGTATATGGTGCTCATCGCGTCGATCCGCAATCAAAAATCAAATTGTTGAAGTAAAATTACTTTCAAGTGAAGCAATTAGAAACCATAAGAAGAAATATAAATTTCTTCATATTGATTTAGTTCAAATTGCTGTTAAACTTTTGTTTAGATTTTGTCTAAACATACCCATTCTCTTAATCTTATGATATAAATCAAATTTCAGAATTCTCTGCTTTCTGTTTTACAATCAAACTTAGAAAGTGGTCCAATATTTTCAAACTGTTATCCAAATTACATAATTGATCTAAATGATGGAACTATATTAAATTCTCTTGCTCTTCAGACGAAAACAAAAAGTCTTAATTGTGATGAATGTTCAAAATCATTTGTTGAATTATATCGTATTTATTACAAAGTAATGAGTACGAACCTCAATATTTGAGCATAAAGATCTTCTCCAAAAGAAGAAATGCTTTTCATGGAAGTCAATACTCTACATTCAATTACATATTTATAATCACTCCAAAAAGAATTCCTTGAAATCATAGTTATTAGACCTGACTCAAATATCAATCCGATCGAGGTACTAGATCTTGTGTTACTGGTTGAACATGTGGTTTAGTGGTCGACCAGCGAGTCAATGCGTTTTAAATTTATTTTTTAATGATTATTATATATTTTTAAATTATTTTGTTACATATTCAATTCATCTTAGTTAAAAATAATCTTACCATACATAAAAGTCTATAAAATAAATTAAAGTGTTTGACTAAAATTATATATTATTGCACAAAATTAACCATAAACTAATACGTTCCAATGACTAGGTGGTCCTTCATCTAACCCTGAGATTGAAGGTTCAAGTTTTGGATTCAAAAATTTTGAGAACAATTTTGAAAATCGGTTAAACTGGTAAACCACTACGGTAGTTTAATACAAAAAACCGACGGTTAACTTGGTCAAAATCTTATTCCGGTTTTGACCAAGTAACTTGCATTTCGATCAAATTATTGTACCTCGCCCCATTGAGGACCCGGGTGTTCGGCCTGACTGATCGATCTGCATGATACAAAGTATTTTATATTAGACCAAATTTTCATTCCTGGTTGTTATGTTCCACCAAAGGACAATTCTTTTCTAAATTGGTTTCAGGACTGGTTAGTATTCTTTGAAGTTGAGGAAGAGATACTTCCCAATCTCCTTTCTCAAGATTTCAAATACTTTTAAGGAAAATGGATCAAAATCTTACCAAATTCAAGAATGGCTATTTTTTCAATATTCAATAAATTTCATATTATCACAAATTTTTTGTTGGGATTTCTAAATCACAAAATATGCTGAGTCTGACTATGCTCTAGAGAAAATGGTAAGGCATCTCAAGATCAAGTGATGGAAAAAGTTCTCAGAAACTAATGCATGCCCAAAAGTAGTTCAAGCATGGCTCGACAATTGCAAAAATCAACAAAAAAGAGAAAAACAAGCTTTCTCTAAGGTTCAAGAAAAGCAAGCTTATGTCAATGTTAGCTCAATATAAAAATCCAGAAGAATTTGCTCATCTTGCACAACAATTAGACGAAAATCAACAAAAAAGAGAAAAACAAGCTTTCTCTAAGGTTCAAGAAAAGCAAGCTTATGTCAATGTTAGCTCAATATAAAAATCCAGAAGAATTTGCCCATCTTGCACAACAATTAGACGTTTTAGTAGATTCATAAGTCTCCAAATCAAGATCAGGGTCAGAGATTGAAAACTATGGTCGAGAAAATGAAGATAATTATTATGGATAAACATAGATGATTTTGATGACGAATAATTCAAGAGACTAATGATTCAAAAGGTATATGATTTTGATACCTAATAATTCATAAGGTATCAAGAGCAATAAATTAGTTGTCCTTCAAAAGCAAATGACCGACGGTCCTTTTAAGATTCCTTCACAAGAATAAAATAAGTTTTCAAGTCCGAAAGAATCAAGACTTCTACTAGAGGAGAAAGTCTTCGAGAAGAAATGAAGAGCATAATTTCGCAAAGAAAAAATTCTTTCTATAATATATTCTATATTTCAAACTTTTTATAATCGTCTCTTAACATCTTTTTTGTAATTATTCAAGCTATTAATTGGATCAATGTTTTGAGTCAAGATACTGTTCAAAAAGTCAAAATTACTATTCACTAGTAATCACTAAATCATTTCATGAATTCAATCTTTATATCATATATATGGTGAAATATTATCTCAATGAAGTTCACCGAAGCTAAAGGTAACAACATACGGGGTTTCTGAATGAAATTATGAATGAAGGGTCAGTATTTGAGAACTAATGCATAATGGAAAAGTTAGATTGCCACACGTGTAGGGGTAAGGGGGAGGTTGACAGAATTTTTACAAGTAGGACGCTTGTTTTTTTTGATTGATTTTCATCAAAACAAATACAAAAAAAATGCATCCAGCACCTGTATGGTGCTGAACAATTCACTTTTCCTCTACATAAGACATATATAATATATTGTGTTTTTGGAAAGCTTATCAAATCAGAAGTCCAATTATCTTTTACAAATCTCAATTCCCTATCTTTGTACAGAAAGTTATGCTTGAAAAGTATAAGGGGTTCGACCCCTATGAAGCAATTGGTTGATCCCCTTTAGCAATATATATCTGAAAAAAGGAATAATATCTTTTGGGAGGATTTCGAATTTTTCCCCCTAAAATGAAAATTATTTTTTCCTTATGGGAGCTAGGTACTTGAGTTTAAATATTATTTTCAACAAAATATTTTGACTTAGAGTAAAGTGAAAAATTTATAATTTTTATTTTTCAAATATAAAAACAATCATTACAAAATGAAATTAAAAAAAAATATTGTAAAAAAGAATATTAAGCGTTACAAGTCCAACTTACTAATAAGTAGTGATGTAGATGAATAGCATTACTCTAAATCTTTAGAGAATCTCAAATGTTAATTCATAAAAAGGTTGTCATTTAAGCTAGAATAGACTGTATTTATAAAAAAATTATCTCCGTTGCAACATGTTTAAGACTATGTCTAGTTGGCGTGGCAAAAATAAAAGTGAACATTGTTAACATAACCGTCTAGACATACGGATTTTTTAGACGGATCGAGTCACCGTAATTTAATAATTTGCCCTCCCATTTCTTACCTTCTCTCTCTTTTCACTGTAATTTAATAGTAAATTATGGCGTCGCACTCTTTCTATCTCAACATCTAGACAGTCTTCGGTATACCTTTTATTTTAACATTAGCTACATCTACATAGATATTGTATTAGAGAAGAACTTTTATAGACATTGTTTGTTGACAATATTTTTAGTGCAACTCACATTAGCATTGGATATTCTCTTACTTCTATCTTATTTTCAGCAAAAGTTGTACGGACTCATGTGAAGTTACACATTTAAATCAAAACTTAGAAAATTAATTTCATACCTATATAATCTTATCGTGTGAGGTTTTATTTGTTATATAATAAAAAGTAGTTAGTATCTCAATAGAAATAAATGTATCCATAATTTTTGAAGGTATATTTCAATTATAAATGTACTAAAACAACATTGAAAAGGAGAATAGGATTTAAAATGAGGCCGTCATCGATCATTTTTCAGAGGCAGATATGTCAAGGACCAGCGGCATACCTCATCACCCAGCAATGGACCCAGGCAGGTCACACCGTATCCCCCACATCTAAATAGGCATTGGCTTTAGCCACCCTAAATGCAGTGCCGGTACTGGCATATGAAAATGTCACTGCCAAAGCAAGGCCATCCGGAGGAACAAAGAACAACCAGCGCAAGAAGAAGAAGCAGTCAAACAGTCCCTGGAAGGGGCAAAGTTCTGCACATTCCACCAACTGCATGGCCATGACATCAGCAAATGCAAGGACGCTCCTCGATCCTCAAATCGAAGCAACTCACGATCCTCTAGGAGGAATCATTATCATGGACACCCCCGCAGGTCCATTTCACCCAACAAGAAGTCGAGGCGACAAAGAGATCAATCACCTCGAAGGAGAGAAACAAGGGACAGATCTCAAGGAGAATCTAGGCAAAGGTGCCAAGCCCCAGCCACCGGGGGAGATACTATCCGGAAAATTGATACAATCATTGGAGGACCTCACATCAGAGGCAATACCAGAAATGCACAGAGAAACTATACAAGGAAGCAAAAGACCCACCAATGATTACGTACATTGTCAACCAGTCCCAAACTAACAAAGTGGCTCCAATCACCTTCTCTCAAGAAGATTCGCAAGGTGTTCATCACCCCCATTGCAATACATTGGTGCTAAGAGCCGTTGTGGGTCGAAACGAACTTAAGGACATGCTGGCCGACAATGGAAGCTCGATGAATATACTGTTCGGATCAACCTTTGACAAGATGCCAATTGAGCATGGCTTGGTTCCCATGGTCGACCCAATATTCGGATTCACTGGTGATAGCATCATCCCATGAGGACGAATTACTTTGCCTGTTGAGATGGGATCAGCACCCCTAGTGACTCATCACTTCATGGAATTCTTAGTGGTGAATCACAGGTTAGCTTACCATGGGGTACTGGGCCGATCTGCACTATAGGACCTTTGGGCTTGGGATCGTTACGTAACGGTCGGAGGTGACTAGATGAGCTCGAGATCATGTTACCTCAACTTCCTACAAAAATCTGAGCCCCACACTTTGAATGTGATAATAATCGATGCAACAAATGAAGTCAACATGGATATAGAGATACTTGATGCCCCTAAACAAGGGCAGACCCCCAAATAGGAGGAAGATGTCGACATGATCGAGGTCCCTGAAGAAGGGCACCATCTTGATGAATTAGATCATTGGATCATTGAGTCTGAAACCAAATGCAACACCTTTTGAAGAGCTCGAAACTTTCCCTACCAACTTTCAAGACCCCACTCAAGTCTTGAGAATAGGGAAAGCTTTGCCCCCTGAGATGAAGGAAGAACTGATGAACTTCCTGAAGAGGAATTTGGACGTCTTCGCATGGAAGCACGAAGGCATGGTGGGAATAGACCCAAGGGTTAGCTGTCACCACTTGAATGTCAGCCCCCCTTGCACCCCGCATCGACAAAATAGGCGAGCACTCAATCCAGAAAGATATCAGGCGCTGAAGAAAGAAGTCAACAAGCTAAGTCGTAACGACTTCATCAGAGAAGTCATTTATCCGAAGTGGATATCCAACCCAGTGCTTGTGAAGAAATCCAGCGGGAAGTGAAGGGTGTGCATTGATTTCACTAACTTGAACAAAGCTTGCCCAAAGGATAGCTTCTCCCTCCCAAGGATAGACCAACTCGTGAACTCCACTACTGGACATGAACTCCTGAGAAAATAGGCGAGCACTCAATCCAGAAAGATATCAGGCGCTGAAGAAAGAAATCAACAAGCTAAGTCGTAACGACTTCATCAGAGAAGTCATTTATCCGAAGTGGATATCCAACCCAGTGCTTGTGAAGAAATCCAGCGGGAAGTGAAGGGTGTGCATTGATTTCACTAACTTGAACAAAGCTTGCCCAAAGGATAGCTTCTCCCTCCCAAGGATAGACCAACTCGTGAACTCCACTACTGGACATGAACTCCTGAACTTCATGGATGCTTATTCAGGGTATAACCAAATACCTATGTTCCGACCTGATGAAGAGGCCACATCTTTCATCACAGACCAAGGATTGTATTGCTACAAGGTGATGCCCTTCGGATTGAAAAATGTCGACACCACATGCCAGAGGTTGGTCAACATGATGTTCACCGACCTCATTAGCAAATTATGGAAGTCTATGTTGATGACATACTGGTCAAAAGCCTCCACGTAAGGGATCATGTAAGTCACTTGGACACCACTTTTCAAATTCTGAGGAAATACAAAATGAAGTTGAACCCACTGAAGTACGACTTTGAGGTAGCAGGTCGATTTTTGGGATACATTGTGAATCAAACAGGGATTGAGGTAAACCCTGAGAAAATAAAGGCCTTATTAGAGATGAAGTTACCCCAGAAACCAAAAGATGTGCAAAGCCTTAATGGAAGGATTGCTACACTCAGTCACTTCATCTCCAAAACCCCTGATAAAAGCCGATCCTTCTTCAAGATTCTGAAGCAGGGGAGGAAGTTCTAATGGACTGAAGAATGTGAGGCATCCTTCTAAACGCTGAAGAAGTACTTGGGGGAGGCATCCCTACTGTCTAAACCTAAATCGCGCGAGACACTCCTACTTTATTTAGCAATTTCGGACGAGGCAGTCAGCACAGTGCTTGCCAGAGAAGAAGAGGCACACCAGCTGCCAGTATACTACATTAACCAAGCCCTGCTGCTAGCAGAGACTCGCTATCTAGACATGGAGAAGCTTGCACTCTCCTTTGTTATCGCGTTAAGGAAGCTGAGGTCATACTTTCAGGCTCATTCAATTGAAGTCCTCACCAATTTTCACTAAACAAGTGCTATAAAAAATAGACATTTCGGGTCGATTGCTAAAATGGGCAATTGAGCTCAGTGAGTTCGACCTGCTGTTTAAACCCTGAAGTGCCATCAAGAGGAAGGCCCTCATGAATTTTGTTGCTAAGTTTGTCAAAGCTCTAGAAATGGAGGCAACAATAGATCCAGTAGAGCCACCAACATGGAAGCTATTTGTGGATGGATCGTCAGGAGAATGCGGCTCCGGAGCCGAAGTCGTCCTAAAAATCCAGAGGACCATAGGCTAAACTGTGCAATCAGGATCGGCTTCAAAGCCTCGAACAATGCCGCAGAGTATGAAGCCCTTTTAGCAGGCCTCGGGCTGGCAAAAGAAATGCAATTTAAAATATTAAAAGCCAGTAGTGACTCACAGCTTGTGGTGAGTCGGGTCAATGGAAGATTCGCAGCCAAAGACAATGGCATGGCTGTTTATCTGAAGCTAGTTTTGAGCATAGTCCCCCATTTCGAGAGGTTCGAACTGGTCCAGGTCCCACACCTCGAAAATACACATGCAGACGCTCTATCCAAACTGGCCAGCAGCAAGGATTCTGACCTGCTAGGGGTCGTTCCAATCGAACGCCTGCCAAAGCTCTCCATCTCCGGAGGTGAAGAATTTGTGTAGATTGAAGGTACCCCACCTTAGATGCAACTCATTATAGCCTATCTAAAAGATCAATCACTACCACCTTAAAGAATGAAGCAAAAAAGTTGAGAAGAATGACTGCTCACTTCATACTTCAAGATGATGTATTGTATAAAAGAGGCTTCTCATCACCCCTACTCCGGTGTGTTGGAGAAGAGGATGCCATGTACATTCTGAGAGAAATTCATGAGGGAGTCTGTGGAACCACTCTGGTGGAATAGCCCTAGCACACAAGGTACTTCCACAAGGTTATTTATGGTCGACCTTGAAAATGGATTCCTGTCAATTTGTTCAAAGATGTGATAAGTGCCAGTGGTTCGCCAATGTTTAGAGACGGCCTTCTCAGGGACTCTTCATGGTCACCAGCCCATGGCCCTTCGCCAAATGAGGTATAAACTTCATTTGCCCCATCCCAAAAGAAAGAGGAAGTGCAAGCATTGCCGTTGTTGCCATTGACTACTTCACTAAGTGGGTCGAAGCTGAACCTCTAGTCAAAGTCACTGAGGTTAACACCACAAAGTTCGTCTGGAAGAACATCATTTGCAGGTTCGGCATTTCCCACTCCTTAGTGTCTGACAACGGAAGGTAGTTCGATAACAAGAAGATGCGAGATTTGTGTGACGAACTCAGCATAAGGAAGGACTTCTCAACACCTCATCACCCCCAAGCAAATGGACAAGTCAAGGTGGTTAACAAAACGATCAAGCACACCCTAAAAAGGAAGCTTGATGCCTCTAAAGGAGCATGTGTCGATTCATGGGGCCAAACGAACAACAAGCCAAACCGCAATAGGAGAAACGACTTTCTCCATGACTTATAGAGCCGAGGCCATGAGTCCAGTTGAGGTGGGAGTCCCTTTATATCGTTGTATAAACTTCAATGAGATCGACAACGACAAAGCGAGAGTGTGCAAACTCCATCTCCTGAAAGAAAGAAGAGATTCATCCAAAGTCAAACTGGCTGCGTATCAAAGTAAGATGACCCGCTATTACAACTCAAGGGTCAGAAGCCGAACTCTGCATTTAGGAGATCTGGTACTCAGAAGGGTGTTCCCATCATAAAAACCAACAGGCTTCGGAATCTTTGGACCGAACTGGGAAAGCCCATACCGTATCGTGAAAGACTCCCGACCCAGGACTTATGAAATTGAAGATATGGTAGGGAAAGTGTTGCCTCACCAGTGAAACATTGAACACTTAAAGAGAGTACTACCAATGAATAAATGTATGTTCTGATCCGACCTGCTTATGATCCACAAGCTATTGTAACTTATTCCTATCTAAGCGTCGAATTGCCTTAGTGTATGTTGAATTCAAGTTGTTTGAATCTTCAGTTCATCGTTATATTATATGGATATCATTTTATGCCTCAGCCGCTTATTGATGATTAGTAACTTTTGATTCTTAAAGCATTCATCAAGTTATGTTAGTACAAACAATTCAACATAAGTGAAAGAAGTCTCAACACTTAAAAATTTTCATTTCATTAATATCAAAAGTATTACAAGTGGGCCAAAGCCGTTACAATTGTCCTAATCTACTTGTACTACTGGCTCCTCCCCCGCACTGCCCCTGCCTCCTAGGGAGCCTCAGCAGCTTCCTCGGCAACTCTATCTTGTCGACCTCCAGTAGATCTACCAAACTTTGCTTCCAGGATAGTCAAATCTAGAGTTGGGTGGACCTCCCTTAGGCGACCCAGCATAGCTTGGGCATTCCAAGATGCCCAAAAGTTGGCGAAGTCGTCATACAGTGGGTGCTCCTAGAAGTGATCGATAAAGTTTTGCACTGCTTACTGCCCTGCAGCTTTCACCTCGACCTTCAGAGAATCGATCTCTTCGGCCTAGGCCTCTGCCCGCTGCCTCAGCTCAACCTTTTCTTTATTGGAGGCCTCTAGAACTTCAATGGCTAAACGGTGGTACTTATTAGCATGATCAATTCGCCTAGTTAGAGTACCCATCTGGCACTCCGTCTCGTGAAGCTCCTTCTTCAGCTTATCCACTTCAACATTGGTTTTCCCTAGTTGGCCCTCCGCCTTCGACCTCCTCTTCTCCACTTTAGTAGCCTTGGTCTCTGCTGCGTACACGGCGTTGCCTTAAAGCAAATTTACCTCTATACGCTTAGCCAGATCGACATTTTTTGCCCTCAAATCCTTCACTAAACCCTCGAGATGAACACTGATGCTCAGGGCTCTGGTGAGGCAAGCACTGTTGGCAGCAACCAAATCCTCTACAGTGTATGAAGCAATATGGTCCCTCAACTCCTCAGTCCAATACTTGTTGTGGACCAAGGTAACAACTGCAATTTCCGAAGGCAAGGCCTCCAACACTTCTTTCACAGGCTGCATATCATTAGTGCCCAAGAAGTCCATCTTCGTCTCCGGGCGAGCCCTCTTTTTCCTTTGATGCCCCGGCACTTGTGTAATTGGAATGGCAGGAAGTGGAGTATCAATCGGGGTAGCAGCAGGAGCTGCCATCCTCTCCCTTATGGCCACGCCAGTTGGAATTGTGGTTTGAGGAAGGACTGGGCAGCCTTCGCCATAGTGGGCCCCTTCGACCAGCTGGCAGCCCTCTTCACCTTTAGCTGAAGTGCTGCCTCTAGGTCCTCCTCTACTGCAGGCTGGAGCTACTTGTTCCCAGCCACAAAGTCCTCTGTCTATTTTTTATAGGCAGAGGAGGAGGTCTTTAGGCCCTTTTTTCAACCATCATTCTTTGGATTGTCTTAAAGTCGGGCCTCACTGGCCTCTTCTTGTTGAAGTCGTCTGCAGCAAAATAAAATAAATTAGTACAAGAATAATGAGTTCGGCAATTCATTGCAATGATGATAGTTCAGATAATTACCTTGCGGGGCCATCAGCTCTTGCGTAACGAAGTAAATGTTCTTCCTGATGAGCTCGTTGTAGGACCTCCTCTTCAGTGGGATCTGATAAACTATGCAAATTATATCGAATTCCTCTGCATACAGCTCGCACCGAGGAAGAATATCTGCAAGAACGAAGAAGAGTTAATTTTCAAGTTGAGGCAAGACACAAAAAAGCACAGGGCTCAAGTACTCACTAAGAGTGTGTTTGATTGGAATGGAAAATATCACCTAGAAAAGAAAATGTTTTCGTGTCTCACATCCAACGGTACTCCTCCTCTATAAATACTCAAGGTTTGGCAAGAGACAAAGGTAATGAAACTCTCTCAAAACTTGACACTCCACGTTCAAGTATTATACATTCTCCTCCCCACTCTCTTGCACAATTTCGATACCGTTCCAATCATTGACCACTGACTTGACTGTCGAAGTGTATGTTGTTGTCACCACCCCAGCTGATTCCGACCATGTGCTCCTAATCGTATGTTATTGTGCACAAAGAAAAATACGTGGAGGACTCTTGGTTGGCCACGTGGAGGTCCAATTCACGAGATCAACAGATTGGCGTCGTCTGTGGAAAACTTCCAACCAAAGAATTTCTCCTTTACCATCGAAAAAAGCCACCGGAAAACTGTTGACTTACCTTGAAAAAAGGACATTCTTGAAAAAGAGCTAAGTCAACTTACAGTCTAAGTTCATAACACCCTTGAAAAAGAAGTGGAAAATGAGTTTATAGCAATAAGGATGCAAATCTTAAAGGACATAGGGACGCCTCTGAAGAAGAGGTGCTACGGACCAATGTCACGCATCGGAGACCCCATCACCAGTGTCGCCAAGGCGACAGGACAGCAGCACTCATTGAAGGGATGACTCAAATGGCTATAGGCATGAGAAATATTGTATCCCAGAACCTGGCGATGTGTGAATTCTTCATGTAAGCTCAAGGTCAGCAGAGCTTCCCAATGCCACAAGGGTTACACCCCACTCAAGGAGAAATCCCTACATCTCATACTTGAGGTCATTCAAACCACCACAGAGAACACCCCATCGAGAGAGAAGTGGGGATGGATGTCACTTCTTATGCCCAGGGCAGTCAAGTGGTAGAACCATAGTTGGGAGAAAACTTTCTACCAGATTACGAGCCACAAAGGTTGGTTAGTGTTTTTTATTAGATTGGGTAGAACCTTAGCAAATAGGGTCTGCTCCGTACGATGATCAGCTCAGCAAGAACAAGGGCAAGAACAAATATCGCCTCTACCTCCACCTAGAAATAGGTGTGAGAAGAGGAACTTGGTTGATTGGGGTAGTCAAGCAAAGACACCTCCACCTCCTCAAAATATGCAAGATGATGCAGACTCTGAAGGGCCATGTCGCTTCTAAGAAATTGATGATGATGATGACAATCTCTGTTTCTCCAGAGAAATTCGAAACTTCCCAATGCCTGCGAACTTCATGCCCTCTAAAATCCCTAAGTATGAGGGAAAGGGAGACCCACAGAAACACCTCATTAAGTACATGACGCAGATGAGCTTCAGAGAAGCCTCGCCGACACTAAAATATAGGGCTTTCCATCTAACCCTTACCGGAGCTGCAGAGGTGTGGTACAGCATGTTACCGCCTCTAAGCATCAGAATTTGGCCAGATTTGAAAAAAGGCATTTCTAAACTAATACCTCTCACGAAAGGGAAGGAAAAGCCACATTGTAATGCCTACAAGATATGAGGCAAGCTCCTGGCGAGACGCTGAAAAACTATATCGTTAGATTCACTGATGAAATCACATACTGTGAACAAATTACGGATAGATAGGCCCTCTCAGCCTTAAAAAGAGGCCTCAACATGAACACATTATTTTGGAGAGACGCGGGAAATAAGAATACAGGCACCTATGATGAACTGGTTGAGATGATGAGAGTGGAAATCGTCAATGAGGAGATGATTGACTACCGAAATCGTGCAGGTCAGGGACTTCCTCTACCTTAGAGGCAGATATGTCAAGGACCAGCGGCATACCTCATCACCCAGCAATGGACCCAGGCAGGTCACACCGTATCCCCCACATCTAAATAGGCATTGGCTTTAGCCACCCTAAATGCAGTGCCGGTACTGGCATATGAGAATGTCCCTGCCAAAGCAAGGCCATCCGGAGGAACAAAGAACAACCAGCGCAAGAAGAAGAAGCAGTCAAACAGTCCCTGGAAGGGGCAAAGTTCTGCACATTCCACCAACTGCATGGCCATGACATCAGCAAATGCAAGGACGCTCCTCGATCCTCAAATCGAAGCAACTCACGATCCTCTAGGAGGAATCATTATCATGGACACCCCCGCAGGTCCGTTTCACCCAACAAGAAGTCGAGGCGACAAAGAGATCAATCACCTCGAAGGAGAGAAACAAGGGACAGATCTCAAGGAGAATCTAGGCAAAGGTGCCAAGCCCCAGCCACCGGGGGAGATACTATCCGGAAAATTGATACAATCATTGGAGGACCTCACATCAGAGGCAATACCAGAAATGCACAGAGAAACTATACAAGGAAGCAAAAGACCCACCAATGATTACGTACATTGTCAACCAGTCCCAAACTAACAAAGTGGCTCCAATCACCTTCTCTCAAGAAGATTCGCAAGGTGTTCATCACCCCCATTGCAATACATTGGTGCTAAGAGCCGTTGTGGGTCGAAACGAACTTAAGGACATGCTGGCCGACAATGGAAGCTCGATGAATATACTGTTCGGATCAACCTTTGACAAGATGCCAATTGAGCATGGCTTGGTTCCCATGGTCGACCCAATATTCGGATTCACTGGTGATAGCATCATCCCATGAGGACGAATTACTTTGCCTGTTGAGATGGGATCAGCACCCCTAGTGACTCATCACTTCATGGAATTCTTAGTGGTGAATCACAGGTTAGCTTACCATGGGGTACTGGGCCGATCTGCACTATAGGACCTTTGGGCTTGGGATCGTTACGTAACGGTCGGAGGTGACTAGATGAGCTCGAGATCATGTTACCTCAACTTCCTACAAAAATCTGAGCCCCACACTTTGAATGTGATAATAATCGATGCAACAAATGAAGTCAACATGGATATAGAGATACTTGATGCCCCTAAACAAGGGCAGACCCCCAAATAGGAGGAAGACGTCGACATGATCGAGGTCCCTGAAGAAGGGCACCATCTTGATGAATTAGATCATTGGATCATTGAGTCTGAAACCAAATGCAACACCTTTTGAAGAGCTCGAAACTTTCCCTACCAACTTTCAAGACCCCACTCAAGTCTTGAGAATAGGGAAAGCTTTGCCCCCTGAGATGAAGGAAGAACTGATGAACTTCCTGAAGAGGAATTTGGACGTCTTCGCATGGAAGCACGAAGGCATGGTGGGAATAGACCCAAGGGTTAGCTGTCACCACTTGAATGTCAGCCCCCCTTGCACCCCGCATCGACAAAATAGGCGAGCACTCAATCCAGAAAGATATCAGGCGCTGAAGAAAGAAGTCAACAAGCTAAGTCGTAACGACTTCATCAGAGAAGTCATTTATCCGAAGTGGATATCCAACCCAGTGCTTGTGAAGAAATCCAGCGGGAAGTGAAGGGTGTGCATTGATTTCACTAACTTGAACAAAGCTTGCCCAAAGGATAGCTTCTCCCTCCCAAGGATAGACCAACTCGTGAACTCCACTACTGGACATGAACTCCTGAGCTTCATGGATGCTTATTCAGGGTATAACCAAATACCTATGTTCCGACCTGATGAAGAGGCCACATCGTTCATCACAGACCAAGGATTGTATTGCTACAAGGTGATGCCCTTCGGATTGAAAAATGTCGACACCACATACCAGAGGTTGGTCAACATGATGTTCACCGACCTCATTAGCAAATTATGGAAGTCTATGTTGATGACATACTGGTCAAAAGCCTCCACGTAAGGGATCATGTAAGTCACTTGGACACCACTTTTCAAATTCTGAGGAAATACAAAATGAAGTTGAACCCACTGAAGTACGACTTTGAGGTAGCAGGTCGATTTTTGGGATACATTGTGAATCAAACAGGGATTGAGGTAAACCCTGAGAAAATAAAGGCCTTATTAGAGATGAAGTTACCCCAGAAACCAAAAGATGTGCAAAGCCTTAATGGAAGGATTGCTACACTCAGTCACTTCATCTCCAAAACCCCTGATAAAAGCCGATCCTTCTTCAAGATTCTGAAGCAGGGGAGGAAGTTCTAATGGACTGAAGAATGTGAGGCATCCTTCTAAACGCTGAAGAAGTACTTGGGGGAGGCATCCCTACTGTCTAAACCTAAATCGCGCGAGACACTCCTACTTTATTTAGCAATTTCGGACGAGGCAGTCAGCACAGTGCTTGCCAGAGAAGAAGAGGCACACCAGCTGCCAGTATACTACATTAACCAAGCCCTGCTGCTAGCAGAGACTCGCTATCTAGACATGGAGAAGCTTGCACTCTCCTTTGTTATCGCGTTAAGGAAGCTGAGGTCATACTTTCAGGCTCATTCAATTGAAGTCCTCACCAATTTTCACTAAACAAGTGCTATAAAAAATAGACATTTCGGGTCGATTGCTAAAATGGGCAATTGAGCTCAGTGAGTTCGACCTGCTGTTTAAACCCTGAAGTGCCATCAAGAGGAAGGCCCTCATGAATTTTGTTGCTAAGTTTGTCAAAGCTCTAGAAATGGAGGCAACAATAGATCCAGTAGAGCCACCAACATGGAAGCTATTTGTGGATGGATCGTCAGGAGAATGCGGCTCCGGAGCCGAAGTCGTCCTAAAAATCCAGAGGACCATAGGCTAAACTGTGCAATCAGGATCGGCTTCAAAGCCTCGAACAATGCCGCAGAGTATGAAGCCCTTTTAGCAGGCCTCGGGCTGGCAAAAGAAATGCAATTTAAAATATTAAAAGCCAGTAGTGACTCACAGCTTGTGGTGAGTCGGGTCAATGGAAGATTCGCAGCCAAAGACAATGGCATGGCTGTTTATCTGAAGCTAGTTTTGAGCATAGTCCCCCATTTCGAGAGGTTCGAACTGGTCCAGGTCCCACACCTCGAAAATACACATGCAGACGCTCTATCCAAACTGGCCAGCAGCAAGGATTCTGACCTGCTAGGGGTCGTTCCAATCGAACGCCTGCCAAAGCTCTCCATCTCCGGAGGTGAAGAATTTGTGTAGATTGAAGGTACCCCACCTTAGATGCAACTCATTATAGCCTATCTAAAAGATCAATCACTACCACCTTAAAGAATGAAGCAAAAAAGTTGAGAAGAATGACTGCTCACTTCATACTTCAAGATGATGTATTGTATAAAAGAGGCTTCTCATCACCCCTACTCCGGTGTGTTGGAGAAGAGGATGCCATGTACATTCTGAGAGAAATTCATGAGGGAGTCTGTGGAACCACTCTGGTGGAATAGCCCTAGCACACAAGGTACTTCCACAAGGTTATTTATGGTCGACCTTGAAAATGGATTCCTGTCAATTTGTTCAAAGATGTGATAAGTGCCAGTGGTTCGCCAATGTTTAGAGACGGCCTTCTCAGGGACTCTTCATGGTCACCAGCCCATGGCCCTTCGCCAAATGAGGTATAAACTTCATTTGCCCCATCCCAAAAGAAAGAGGAAGTGCAAGCATTGCCGTTGTTGCCATTGACTACTTCACTAAGTGGGTCGAAGCTGAACCTCTAGTCAAAGTCACTGAGGTTAACACCACAAAGTTCGTCTGGAAGAACATCATTTGCAGGTTCGGCATTTCCCACTCCTTAGTGTCTGACAACGGAAGGTAGTTCGATAACAAGAAGATGCGAGATTTGTGTGACAAACTCAGCATAAGGAAGGACTTCTCAACACCTCATCACCCCCAAGCAAATGGACAAGTCAAGGTGGTTAACAAAACGATCAAGCACACCCTAAAAAGGAAGCTTGATGCCTCTAAAGGAGCATGTGTCGATTCATGGGGCCAAACGAACAACAAGCCAAACCGCAATAGGAGAAACGACTTTCTCCATGACTTATAGAGCCGAGGCCATGAGTCCAGTTGAGGTGGGAGTCCCTTTATATCGTTGTATAAACTTCAATGAGATCGACAACGACAAAGCGAGAGTGTGCAAACTCCATCTCCTGAAAGAAAGAAGAGATTCATCCAAAGTCAAACTGGCTGCGTATCAAAGTAAGATGACCCGCTATTACAACTCAAGGGTCAGAAGCCGAACTCTACATTTAGGAGATCTGGTACTCAGAAGGGTGTTCCCATCATAAAAACCAACAGGCTTCGAAATCTTTGGACCGAACTGGGAAAGCCCATACCGTATCGTGAAAGACTCCCGACCCAGGACTTATGAAATTGAAGATATGGTAGGGAAAGTGTTGCCTCACCAGTGAAACATTGAACACTTAAAGAGAGTACTACCAATGAATAAATGTATGTTCTGATCCGACCTGCTTATGATCCACAAGCTATTGTAACTTATTCCTATCTAAGCGTCGAATTGCCTTAGTGTATGTTGAATTCAAGTTGTTTGAATCTTCAGTTCATCGTTATATTATATGGATATCATTTTATGCCTCAGCCGCTTATTGATGATTAGTAACTTTTGATTCTTAAAGCATTCATCAAGTTATGTTAGTACAAACAATTCAACATAAGTGAAAGAAGTCTCAACACTTAAAAATTTTCATTTCATTAATATCAAAAGTATTACAAGTGGGCCAAAGCCGTTACAATTGTTCTAATCTACTTGTACTACTGGCTCCTCCCCCGCACTGCCCCTGCCTCCTAGGGAGCCTCAGCAGCTTCCTCGGCAACTCTATCTTGTCGACCTCCAGTAGATCTACCAAACTTTGCTTCCAGGATAGTCAAATCTAGAGTTGGGTGGACCTCCCTTAGGCGACCCAGCATAGCTTGGGCATTCCAAGATGCCCAAAAGTTGGCGAAGTCGTCATACAGTGGGTGCTCCTAGAAGTGATCGATAAAGTTTTGCACTGCTTACTGCCCTGCAGCTTTCACCTCGACCTTCAGAGAATCGATCTCTTCGGCCTAGGCCTCTGCCCGCTGCCTCAGCTCAACCTTTTCTTTATTGGAGGCCTCTAGAACTTCAATGGCTAAACGGTGGTACTTATTAGCATGATCAATTCGCCTAGTTAGAGTACCCATCTGGCACTCCGTCTCGTGAAGCTCCTTCTTCAGCTTATCCACTTCAACATTGGTTTTCCCTAGTTGGCCCTCCGCCTTCGACCTCCTCTTCTCCACTTTAGTAGCCTTGGTCTCTGCTGCGTACACGGCGTTGCCTTAAAGCAAATTTACCTCTATACGCTTAGCCAGATCGACATTTTTGCCCTCAAATCCTTCACTAAACCCTCGAGATGAACACTGATGCTCAGGGCTCTGGTGAGGCAAGCACTGTTGGCAGCAACCAAATCCTCTACAGTGTATGAAGCAATATGGTCCCTCAACTCCTCAGTCCAATACTTGTTGTGGACCAAGGTAACAACTGCAATTTCCGAAGGCAAGGCCTCCAACACTTCTTTCACAGGCTGCATATCATTAGTGCCCAAGAAGTCCATCTTCGTCTCCGGGCGAGCCCTCTTTTTCCTTTGATGCCCCGGCACTTGTGTAATTGGAATGGCAGGAAGTGGAGTATCAATCGGGGTAGCAGCAGGAGCTGCCATCCTCTCCCTTATGGCCACGCCAGTTGGAATTGTGGTTTGAGGAAGGACTGGGCAGCCTTCGCCATAGTGGGCCCCTTCGACCAGCTGGCAGCCCTCTTCACCTTTAGCTGAAGTGCTGCCTCTAGGTCCTC
>NW_019267093.1:0-6234 GCF_002742605.1 Olea europaea var. sylvestris
GCGTGGTTTTTGTTTCCGATCAACCTGTATAATTTTAGCCCATTCCGACACCTTCGCGAAAAATGACGACGTTGCCCCCGACGAGATTTTTGTTTCCAATCAACCTTCCAAATTTCAGCCGATTTCGACACCGTCCGGAAAAATGACGAAATTGCACACGTCGCAATTTTTGTTTCCAATCAACCTGCCAAATTTCATCCCATTCCGACACCGTCGCGAAAAATTACAAAATTGCCCCGGGCGCGACTTTTGTTTTCGATCAATTTGTCAAATTTTTGCCCATTCCGACACCGTTGCGAAAAATGACGAAATTGCCCTCTGGGCGATTTTTGTTTCCGATCAACCTGCCAAATTTCAGCCCATTCCGACACCGTCGCGAAAAATGACGAAATTGCCCTATGGGCGATTTTTGTTTCCAATCAACCTGCCAAATTTTAGCCCATTCCGACACCGTCACGAAAAATGACGAAATTGCCCCCGACGCGATTTTTGTATCCAATCAACCTGCGAAATTTCAACCCATTCCGACACCGTCGCGAAAAATGACGAAATTGCCCACAGCGCAATTTTTGTTTCCAATCAACCTGCCAGATTTCAGCCCATTCCGACACCGTCGTGAAAAATGACGAAATTTCTCCCGGCTCGATTTTTGTTTCCAATCAACTTGCCAAATTTCAGTTCATTCCGAAACTGTCGCGAAAAATGACAAAATTGCCCTGGGCGCGACTTTTGTTTTCGATCAATCTGTCAAATTTTAGCCATTCCGACACCATCGCGAAAAATGACGAAATTGCCCCGGGCGTGACTTTTGTTTCCGATCAATCTGTCAAATTTTAGCCCATTCCGACACCGTTACGAAAAATGCCGAAATTCCCCCCGGCGCGGTTTTTGTTTCCGATCAACCTGCCAAATTTTAGCCCATTTCGACACCGTCGCGAAAAATGTCGAAATTGCCCCCAACGAGGATTTTGTTTCCGATCAACCAGTCAAATTTTTGCCCTTTCCGACACCGTCCCAAAAAATGATGAAATTGCCCTCGAGGCAATTTTTGTTTCCAATGCCAAATTTCAGCCCATTCCGACACCAACGCGAAAAACTATGAAATTGCCCCTTTCGCGATTTCTGTTTCCGATCAACCTGTTAAATTTTAGCCCATTCCGACAGCAACGCGAAAAATTATGAAATTGCCCCTTTCGCGATTTCTGTTTCCGATCAACCTGTCAAATTTTAGCCCATTCCAAAATCACAAGAAAAATGACCAAATTGCCCCCAGCGCGATTTTTGTTTCCAATCAACCTGCCAAATTAAAGCTAATTCCGACAACGTCGCGAAAAATGATGAAATTGCCCCGAGCACGGTCTTCGTTTTCGATCAACCTGTCAAATTTTAGACCATTCCGACACTGTCGCGAAAAATGACGAAATTGCACCCGGTACAATTTTTGCTTACAATCAACCTACCAAATTTCAGCCCATTCCGACACCGTCGTGAAAAATGACGAAATTGCCCCTAGAGCGATTTTTGTTTCTGATCAACCTGTCAAATTTTAGCCCATTCCGACAACGTCGCGAAAAATGACGAAATTGCCCCGGACGCATTTTTTGTTTCCCATCAACCTGCCAAATTTCTGCACATTCTGGCACCGTCGCGAAAAATTATGAAATTGCCCCTAGCGCGATTTCTGTTTCCGATCAACCTGTCAAATTTTAGCCCATTCCGAAATCACCGCGAAAAATGTCGAAATTGCCCTCGGCCCGATTTTTGTTTCTAATCAAATTGCCAAATTTCAGACAATTTCGACACCGTCGCAAAAAATGACAAAATTGCCCATCGCGCGATTTTTGTTTCCAGTCAACCTGCCAAATTTTTGCCCATTCCGACACCGTCGCGAAAAATGACGAAATTGCCCTTAGCGCGATTTTTGTTCCCGATCAACTTGTCAAATTTTAGCCCATTCCGACACCGTCGCGAAAAATGACGAAGTTGCTCCCTACGCGATTTTTCTTTCCAATCAACCTGCCAAATTTCAGCCCATTCCGACACCATCGCGAAAAATGAAGAAATTACCCCCGGCGCGATTTTTGTTTACTATCAACCTGCCAAATTTCAGTCAATTCCGAAATCCTAGCGAAAAATGACAAAATTGCCCCGGGCGCGACTTTTGTTTCCGATCAATCTGTCAAATTTTAGCCCATTCAGACACCGTTGCGAAAAATGACGAAATTCTCCCCGGCGCGATTTTTGTTTCCGATCAACTTGTCAAATTTTAACCCATTCCGACACCGTCGCGAAAAATGACAAAGTTGCCCCCTAGCGCGATTTTTGTTTCCGATTAACCTGCCAAATTTTAGCCCATTTCGACACCGTCGCCAAAAATGATGAAATTTCCCCCGGCGAGGATTTTGTTTCCGATCAACCAGTCAAATTTTTGCCCTTTCCGACACCGTCGCGAAAAATGATGAAATTGCCCTCGAGGCGATTTTTGATTCCAATCAACCTGCCAAATTTCAGACCATTCCGACACCGACGCGAAAAATTATGAAATTGCCCCTTTCGCGATTTCTGTTTCCGATCAACCTGTCAAATTTTAGCCCATTCCAAAATCATAAGAAAAATGACCAAATTGCCCCCAGCGCGATTTTTGTTTCCAATCAACCTGCCAAATTAAAGCCAATTCCGACGACGTTGCGAAAAATGACGAAATTGCCCCTAGCGCGGTCTTTGTTTCCGATTAACCTGTCAAATTTTAGACCATTCCGACACTGTCGCGAAAAATGACGAAATTGCACCCGGCACAATTTTTGTTTACAATCAACCTGCCAAATTTCAGCCCATTCCGACACCGTCGCGAAAAATGACGAAATTGCCCCTAGAGCGGTTTTTGTTTCTGATCAACCTATCAAATTTTAGCCCATTCCGACAACGTCGCGAAAAATGACGAAATTGCCCCCGACGCATTTTTTGTTTCCATCAACCTGCCAAATTTCTGCACATTCTGGCACCGTCACGAAAAATTGTGAAATTGCCCTTAGCACGATTTCTGTTTCCGATCAACCTGTCAAATTTTAGCCCATTCCGAATTCACCGTGAAAAACGACGAAATTGCCCTTGGCGCGATTTTTGTTTCTAATCAACCTGCCAAATTTCAGCCAATTCCGACACCATCGCGAAAAATGACGAAATTGCCCCTCGCGCGACTTTTGTTTCCAGTCAACCTGCCAAATTTTTGCCTATTCTGACACCGTCGCGAAAAATGACAAAATTGCCCTTGGCACGATTTTTGTTCCTGATCAACTTGTCAAATTTTAACCCATTCCGACACCGTCGCGAAAAATGATGAAGTTGCTCCCTGCGCGATTTATCTTTCCAATCAACCTGCCAAATTTCAGCCCATTCTGACACCGTTGCGAAAAATGACGAAATTGCCCACGGTGCAATTTTTGTTTCCAATCAACCTGCCAAATTTCAGCCCATTCTGACACCATCGCGAAAAATGACGAAATTGCCCCTGGCACGATTTTTGTTTCCGATCAACCTGTCAAATTTTAGCCCATTCCGACACCGTCGCGAAAAATGACGAAATTGCCCCTGGCACGATTTTTGTTTCCGATCAACCTGTCAAATTTTAGCCCATTCCGACACCGTCGCGAAAGATGAAGAAATTGCGCCCGGCACAATTTTTGTTTCCAATCAACCTGGCAAATTTCAGCCCTTCCGGCGCCGACGCGAAAAATTATGAAATTGCCCCTTTCGCGATTTCTGTTTCCGATCAGCCTGTCAAATTCAAGCCCATTCCGAAATCACAAGAAAAATGACAAAATTGCCCCCAGCGCAATTTTTGTTTCCAATCAACTTGCCAAATTAAAGCCAATTCCGACACCGTCGCGAAAAATGACGAAATTGCCCCAAGCGCGGTTTTTGTCTCCGATCAACCTGTTAAATTTTAGCCCATTCCGTCACCGTCGCGAAAAATGACGAAATTGCACCCGGCGCAATTTTTGTTTCCGATCAACCTGCCAAATTTTAGCCCATTCCGACACCGTCACGAAAAATGACGAAATTGCCCTTAGCGTGGTTTTTGTTTCCGATCAGCCTGTCAAATTTTAGCCATTTCGACACCGTCGCGAAAAATGACGAAATTGCCCCAGGCGCGATTTTTTTTCCTATCAATCTGTCAAATTTTGGCCCATTCCTACACCGTTGCGAAAAATGACGAAATTGCCCTCGGCGCGATTTTTGTTTCCAATCAACCTGCCAAATTTCAGCCCATTCCGACACTGTCACGAAAAATGACGAAATTGCCCCCGACGCGATTTTTGTTTCCAGTCAACCTATCAAATTTCAGCCCATTTTGACACCGTCGCGAAGAATGACGAAATTTCCCTTAGCGCGGTTTTTGTTCCCAGTCAACCTGCCAAATTTTAGCCCATTCCGACACCGTCGTGAAAAATGACGAAATTGCCTGTAGCGCAGTTTTAGTTTCCGATCAACCTATCAAATTTTAGCCTATTCTGACACCGTCGCGAAAAATGACGAAATTGCCCCCGGCGCGATTTATGTTTCCAATCAACCTGACAAACTTCAGCCCATTCCGACAGCGTCGCGAAAAATGACGAAATTGCCCTTAGCGCGATTTTTGTTTCCAGTCAACCTGTCAAATTTTAGACCATTCCGACACCGTCGTGAAAGATGACGAAATTGCCCCCGGGGCAAGTTTTGTTTCCAATCAACTTGCCAAATTTCAGCCCATTCCGGCCCGACATGAAAAATTATGAAATTGCCCCTTTCGCGATTTCTGTTTCCGATCAACCTGTCAAATCTAATCCCATTCCGAAATCACAAGAAAAATGACGAAATTGCCCCCAGCGCAATTTTTGTTTCCAATCAACCTGCCAAATTAAAGCCAATTCCGACACCGTCGTGAAAAATGACGAAATTGTCCCTAGCGCGGTTTTTGTCTCCGATCAACCTATCAAATTTTAGCCCATTCCGTCACCGTCGCGAAAAATGACGAAATTGCACCCGGCGCAATTTTTGTTCCCGACCAACCTGCCAAATTTTAGCCCATTCCAATACCGTCGTGAAAAATGATGAAATTGCCCTTAGCGCAGTTTTTGTTTTCGATCAGCCTGTCAAATTTTAGCCATTCCGACACTATCGCGAAAAGTGACGAAATTGCCCTCTATGCGATTTTTGTTTCCAATCAACCTGCCAAATTTTTGCTCATTCCGACACCGTCGAGAAAAATGACGAAATTGCCCCCGGCGCAATTTTTGTTTCAAATCAACCTGCCAAATTTCAGCCCATTCCGACACCGTCACGAAAAATGACGAAAGTCCACTAGCACAGTTTTTGTTTCCGATCAATCTGTCAAATTTTAGCCCATTCCGACACCGTCGTGAAAAATGATGAAATTGCCCTTGGCGCGAATTTTGTTTCCGATCAACCAGTCAAATTTTAGCCCATTACGACACCGTCGCGAAAAATGACGAAATTGCCCTCGGGGCGATTTTTGTTTCCGATCAACTAGCTAAATTTCAGCCCATTCCGACACTGTCGTGAAAAATGACGAAATTGCCCCCGGCGCGAATTTTGTTCCCGATCAACCAGTCAAATTTTAGCCCATCCCGACACCGTTGCAAAAAACGACGAAATTGCCCTCGGGGCCATTTTTGTTTCCAATCAACCGGCCAAATTTCAACCCATTTCGACACCGTCGCGAAATATTATGAAATTGCCCCTTGCGCGATTTTTGTTTCCAATCAACCTTCCAAATTAAAGCCAATTCCAACACCGTCGCGAAAAATGACGAAATTGCCCCTAGCGAGGTTTTTGTTTCCGATCGACCTGTCAAATTTTAGACCATTCCGACACCGTCACGAAAAACGACGAAATTTCCCCTGGCGCGATTTTTGTTTCCAATCAACCAGCCAAATTTCAGTCCATTCCGAAATCGTCGCGAAAAATTGACGAAATTGCCCCGGGCGCGACTTTTGTTTCCGATCAATCTGTCAAATTTTAGCCCATTCCGACACCGTTGCGAAAAATGACGATATTGCCCCTGACGCGATTTTTGTTTCCGATCAACCTGTCAAATTCCAGCCCATTCCGACACCGTTACGAAAAATGACGAAATTGCACTCGGGGCGACTTTTGTTTCCAATCAGCCTGCCAAATTTCAGCCCATTCCGACACCGTCGCGAAAAATGACGAAATTGCCCTCGGCGCGATTTT
>NW_019267094.1:0-6233 GCF_002742605.1 Olea europaea var. sylvestris
TTTGACACGTTGTTTAACACTTGCATTGTTGTCAAGTGCCAGCTGGATTGGAAAATAGTTTGAAATTTAAACTGTTCAAGAGGATAATGTCACGGGGCAAAGTTTAAGCTAAAGTGTGTACACCATAGTGTACATATATTAAAGTTCTTAACGATTGAACTTTGCTGTTTGTACACTGATTTTTGACACGTTGTTTGACACTTACATTGTTGTCAAGTGTCAATTGGATGGGAAAAGTGTTAGAAATTTAAACTGTTCACAGGGTAATGTCACGTGGCAAAGTATAAACTAAAGTGTACACCGTTGTGTACATGAAGCAAAGTTCCTACTAATTAAATTTTGCTATTTGTTCATTAATTTTTGACACGTTGTTTGACGCTTGCATTGTTGTCAAGTGTCAATTGGCTGGGAAAATAGTTTGAAATTAAACTATCTAACAAGTAATGTCACTTGGCAAAGTGTAAACTAAAGTGTACACCATAGTGTACATGCAGCAAAGTCCTTAACGATTGAACCTTGCTATTTGTACATTGATTTTTGATGCGCTGTATGACACTTGCATTGTTGTCAAGTGTCAATTGGATGGAAAAACTATTTGATATTTGAGCTATCCAAGAGTGCAATTTGACGTGGCAAAGTGTAAATTAAAGTGTACACCATAGTGTACATGTAGCAAGGTCCTTACCGATTGAACTTTGCTATTTGTACATTGATTTTGACACGTTGTTTAACACTTGCGTTGCTGTCAAGTGTCAATTGGATGGGAAAATTGGTTGAAATTTAAACTGTCTAATAGGGATATGTCACGTGGCAAAATGTGAACTAAGGTGTACACCATAGTGAGTATGGAGCAAGGATCTTACCGATTGAACGTTGCTATTTGTACACTAATTTTTGACACGTTGTTTAACACTTGCATTGTTATCAAGAGTCAATTGGATGGGAAAACTATTTGAAATTTAAACTGCTCAAGAGGGTAATCTCACGTGGTAAAGTGTAAACTAAAGTGTACACCATAGCGTACATGAAGATAGGTTCTTACAAATTGATTTTTACTATTTGTACATTGATTTTTGACACGTTATTTGACGCTTCCATTGTTGTCAAGTGTCAATTGGGTGTGAAAACTATTTGAAATTTAAACTTTCCAACATGGTAATGTCAAGTGGCAAACTATAGACTAAAGAGTACACCGTAGTGTACATGTCGCAAGGTTCTTACCGATTGAACTTTGCTATTTGTACACTGATTTTTGACACGTTGTTTTACACTTGCATTTCTTACTGATTGAATTTTACTATTTGTACACTGATTTCTAACACGATGTTTGACATTGGCATTGTTGTCAAGTGTCAATTGGATGGGAAAATAGTTTGAAATTTAAACTGTCCAACTTGGTAATGTCACATGGCAAAGTGTAAACTAATGTGTGTACACCATAGTGTACATGTAGCAAAGTTCTTGTCGATTGAACTTTGCTATTTGTACACTAATTTTTGACACGCTGTTTGACACTTACATTGTTGTCATGTGTCAATTGGATGGGAAAACTCTTTGAAATTTAAACTGTCCAATGGGGTTATGTCACGTGACAAAGTGTAAACTAAAGTGTACACCACAGTGTACATGAAGAAGGGTTCTTACTGATTTAACTTTGCTATTTGTACACTGATTTTTGACACGTTGTTTGACCCTGCATTGTTGTCAAGTGTCAATTGGATGAGAAAACTGTTTGAAATTTAAACTATCCAAGACGGTACATGGAAATGTGTAAACTAAAATGCGTACACCATAGTGTACATGTAGTAAGGTTCTTACCGATTGAACTTTGCTATTTGTACACTAATTTGTGACACGTTGTTTGACACTTGCGTTATTGTCAAGTATCAATTGGATGGAAAAACTATTTGAAATTTACACTGTCCCATCAGGATATGTCGCGTGGGAATGGGTAAACTAAAGTGTACACCATAGTGTACATGAAGGAAGGTTCTCATCGATTGAACTTTGCTATCTGTACACTGATTTTTAACACGTTGTTTGACACTTGCTTTGTTGACAAGTGTCAATTGGACGGTAAAATTGTTTGAAATTTAAACTGTCCAACAGGAATGTGTCGCATGGCAAAGGGTAAACTAAAGTGTGCACCATAGTGTATATGAAGTAAGGCTCTTATCGATTGAGCTTTGCTTTTTGTGCACTAATTTTTGAAACGTTGTTTGACACTTGCATTGTTGTCGAGAGTCAATTGGGTGGGAAAATTGTTTGAACTTTAAACAGTCCGACAGGATAATGTCAAGTGGCAAAGTGTAAACTAAAGTGTACACCATATTATACATGTATCAAGGTTCTTACCGATTGAACTTTGCTAATATCACGTGGCAAAGTGTAAATTAAAGTGTACACCATAGTGTACATGTAGCAAGGTTCTTATCGATTGAACTTTCCTATTTGTACACTGATTTTTGACATGCTGTTTGACACTTGCATTGTTGTAAGTGTCAATCGGATGGGAAAACTTTTTGAAATTTAAATTGCCCAATAGGGTAATGTCACATGGCAAAGTGTAAACTAAAGTTTACACCATAGTGTACATGTAGCAAGGTTCTTAACGATTGAACTTTGCTATATGTAGATTGATTTTTAATATGTTGTTCAACACTTGCATTGTTGTCGAGTGTCAATTGGATGAAAAAACTATTTGAAATTTAAAATGTCCAACAGGGTAATGACACGTTGTTGACACGTTCCTTGACACTTGGATTGTTATCAAGTGTCAGTTGGGTGGGAAAACTTATTGAAATTTAAACTGTCCAACAGGGTAATGTCAAGTGGCAATGTGTAAACTAAAGTGTTATCCATAGTATACATGTAGCAAGGTTCTTACCGATTGAACTTTGCTATTTGTACACTACTTTTTGACACGTTGTTAGACACTTGCCTTGTTGTCAAGTGTCAATTGGATGGAAAAACTGTTTGAAATATAAACTGTCCAATAGTGTAATGTCACGTGGCAAAGTGTTAACCAAAGTGTACACCATTGTGCACATGAAGCTAGGTTCTTACTGATCAAACTTTGCTATTTGTACACCAATTTTTGACATGGTGTTTGACACTTACATTTCTTATCGATTGAAGTTTGCTATTTACACATTGATTTTTGACACGTTGTTTGACACTTGTATTGTTGTCAAGTGTCAATTGCATGGAAAACTGTTTGAAGTTTAAACAGTCCAACAGGACAATGTAACGTGGCAAAGTGTAAACTAAACTGTACACCATAGAGATCATGTTGCAAGGTTCTTACCGATTGAACTTTGCTATTTGTACAATGATTTTTGACACGTTGTTTGACACTTACATTGTTGTCAAGAGTCAATTGGATCGGAAAACTATTTGAAATATAAATTGTCCAACAGGGTAATGTCACTTGGCAAAGTGTAAGCTAAAGTGTACACCATAGTGTACATGTACCATGGTTCATGCCGATGGAACTTTGCTATTTGTACACTGATTTTTGACACATTGTTTGACACTTGCATTGTTGTCAAGTGTTAATTGGATGGGAAAACTGTTTGAAATTTATACTGCCCAATGGGTTAATGTCACGTGGCAAAGTGTAAACAAAAGTTTACACCACAATGTACATGTAACAAGGTCCTTACCGATTGAACATTGCTACTTGTACACTAATTTTTAACAGGTTGTTCGATAATTACATTGTTTTCAAATGTCAATTGAATGGGAAAACTGTTTGAAATTTACTCTGTCCAATAGGGTAATGTCACGTGGCAAAGTGTAAACTAAAGTGAACACCATAGTGTACATGTTGCAAAGTTCTTACCGATTGAACTTTGCTATTTGTACACTGATTTTTGACGCATTATTTGACACTTACATTGTTGTCAAGTGTTAATTGGATGGGAAAACTATTTAAAATTTAGAGTTTCCAGCTGGGTAATATCACGTGGCAAAGTGTAAACTAAAGTGTACACCATAATGTACATGTAACAAGGTCCTTACCAATTGAACATTGTTATTTGTAGACTAATTTTCAACACGTTGTTTGACACTTACATTGTTTTCAAATGTCAATTGGATGGGAAATCTGTAAGAAATTTAACACCATAGTGTACATGTTGCAAGGTTCTTACCGATGGAACTTTACTATTTGTACACTGATTTTGGACACGTTGTTTCACCCGTACATTTTTGTCAAATGTCAATTGGATGAGAAAACTGTTTGAATCCAAACTGTCCAACAGGATAATGTCATGTGGTAAAGTGTAAACAAAAGTGTACACCATAGTGTACATGTAGCAAGGTTCGTATCGATTAAACTTTGCTATATCTACACTTATTTTGGCACGTTGTTTGACACTTGCATTGTTGCCAAATGTCAATTGGGTGGGAAAACTGTTTGAAATTTAAATTGTCTAGCAGGGTAGTGTCGCTTGGCGAAGTGTAAACTAAAGTGTATGCCATCGTTTACATGTAGCAAGGTTCTTATCGATTGCACGTTGCTATTTGTACACTGATTTTTGATACGTCGTTTGACACTTGTACTGATGTTAAGTGTCAATTGGATAGAAAAATTGTTTTAAATTTAATCTGTCCAATAATGTAATGTTACGTGACAAAATATAAATTGAAGTGTACACCATAGTGTACATTTAGCAAGGTTCTTACCGATTGAACTTTGCAATTTGTACACTAATTTTTGACACGTTGTTTAACACTAGCATTGTTGTAAATTGTGAATTTGCTGGGAAAAATTTTTGATATTCAAACTGTCCTACAGGATAATGACATGTGGCAAGGTGTAAACTAAAGTGTACACCATCGTTTACATATAGCAAGGTTCTTAACGATTGAAATTTACAATTTCTACACTGATTTTTGACATGTTGTTTGACACTTGCATTGATATCAAGTGTCAATTGGATGGGTAAACTGTTTAAAATTTAAACTGTCCAACAGGGTAATGTCACGTGGCAAAGTGTAAACTAAAGTGTACACCATAGTGTACATGTAGCAAGGTTCTCTCCAATTGTACTTTGCTATTTGTACACTAATTTTTGACACTTTGTTTGACACTTGCATTGTTGTCAAGTATGAATTGGATGGGAAAAATATTTGAAATTTAAACTGTCCAACACGGTAACGTCACGTGGCAATGTGTAAACTAAAGTGTACACCATAGTATACATGTAGCAAGGTTCTTACGGATTGAACTGTACTATTGGTACACTGATTTTTTACTCGTTGTTTGACACTTGCATTTTTGTCAAGTGTCAATTGGATGGGAAAACTGTTTGAAATTTAATCAAGTGTGAATTAGATGGGAAAAGTATCTGAAATTTAAACTGTCGAGTAGGGTAATGTCACGTGGCAAAGTGTAAACTAAAGTGTGTACACCATAGTGTGCATGTAGCAAGGTTCTTACCAATTGAACTTTATTATTTGTACTCTGATTTTTGACACGTTTTTTGACACTTGTATTGCTATCAAGTGTCAATTGGATGGGAAAACTGTTTGAAATTTAATCTGTCCAACAGGGTAACGTTACGTGACAAAATGTAAACTGAAGTGTACACCATAGTGTACATGTGGTAAGGTTCATACCGATTGAACTTTGTTATTTGTACACTGATTTTTGACACATTGTTTGACACTTGCATTGTTGTCAAGTGTGAATTGGATGGAAAAAATGTTTGAAATTCAAACTGTCCAACGGGATAATGACATTTGGTAAAGTGTAAAATAAATTGTACATCATAGTGTACATGTAGCAAGGTTCTTACAGATTTAAATTTGCTATTTGTACATTGATTTTTTACTCGTCGTTCGACACTTGCATTGCAATCACGTGTCAAATGGATGGGTAAATTGTTTAAAATTTAAACTTTTCAATAGGGTAATGTCACGTAGCAAAGTGTAAACTAAAGTATCATATAGCAAGGTCCTCTCCAATTGAACTTTGCTATTTGTACACTAATTTTTAACACGTTGTTTGACACTTGCATTTTTGTCAAGTGTGAATTGGAGGGGAAAACTATTTGAAATTTAAACTGTTCAACAAGGTAATGTCACGTGGCAATGTGTAAACTAAAGTGTACACCATAGTGTACATGTAGCAAGGTTCTTACAGATTGAACTTTTCTATTGGTGCACTGATTTTTTACACGTTGTTTGACACTTTCATTGTTGTCAAGTGTGAATTGGACGGGAAA
>NW_019267095.1:0-6231 GCF_002742605.1 Olea europaea var. sylvestris
TTTTAAAAATTGCTAGTCTAATTCGATTGGAATCGAGCCAATGAAAAGTTGTTTTTGATTTCATGATAACTTCAGGTTTGATCGTTTTCGACAAACTACTAGTCTAATTCGATTGGAATCGAGCCAATGAAATGTGGCTTTCGATTCCATGATAACTTCGGGTTTGATCATTTTCAAAAAATTGCTATTCTAATTCGATTGGAATCGAGCCAATAAAAAGTGGTTTTCGATTTCACGATGACTTCGGGTTTGATCGTTTTCGGCAAATTGCTAGTCTAATTTGATTGTATTCGAGCCATTGAAAAGTGGCTTTCAATTTAACGATAACTTCGGGTTTGATCGTTTTCAAAAAATTGCTAGTCTGATCCGATTGGAATCGAGCCAATGAAAAGTGGTTTTCGATTTCATGATTACTTCGAGTTTGATTGTTTTTGGCAGATTGGTAGTCTAATTGATTGGAATAATGCCGATGTAAAGTGGTTTTTAATTTCATGATAACTTCGAGTTTGTTCGTTTTTGGCGAATTGCTAGTCTAATTCAATTGGAATCGAGACAGTAAAAAGTGGTTTTTGATTTCGTGATAACTTTGGGTTTGTTCGTTTTTTGCAAAATGCTAGTCTAATTCGATTGGAATCGAGCCAACGAAAAGTGGTTTTTGATTTCAAAATAATTTCGGATTTGGTCGTTTTTCGAAATTGCTAGTCTAATTCGATTGGAATTGAGCCAGTGAAAAGTTGTTTTTGATTTCATGATAACTTCAGGTTTGATCATTTTAAGCGAATTGCTAGTCCAATTCGATTGGAATCAAGCCAATAAAAAGTGGTTTTCGATTTCATGATGACTTCGGGTTTCATCGTTTTCGGCAAATTGCTAGTCTAATTCGATTGGAATCGAGCCAGTGAAATGTGGCTTTCGATGCCATGATAACTTCGCGTTTGATCGTTTTCAAAAAATTATTAGTCTAATTCGATTGGAATCGAGCCAATGAATAGTGGTTTTTGATTTCATTACAACTTCGGGGTTGTTCGTTTTGGGCGAAATGGTAGTCTAATTCGATTGGAATTGCGTAAATCAAAAGTGGTTTTTGATTTCATGATAACTTCGGGTTTGTTCATTTTTGGTGAATTTCTAGTCTAATTCGATTAGAATTGAGCCAATGAAAAGTGGTTTTCTATTTCTTGATAACATCGGGCTTGTTCATCTTTGGCTGTTTGCTAGTTTAATTCGATTGGAATCGAGCCAATGAAAAGTGGTTTTGATGTCATGATAACTTCGGGTTTGTTCGTTCTTGACGATTTGCTAGTCTAATTCGATTGGAATCGAGCCAATGAAAAGTGGTTTTTGATTTCATGATACCTTCGGGTTTGTTCATTTTCTGTGAAATGCCAGTCTAATTCGATTGGAATAGAGCGAATGAAAAGTAGTTTTTGATTTCTTGAAGGCATCGGATTTGTTCATTTTTGGCGAATTTCTAGTCTAATTCGATTGAAATCGGGCCAATGAAAAGTGGTTTTTGATTTCATGATAACTTCGAGTTTGTTCATTTTCGGCTAATTGCTAGTCCAATTTGATTGGAATCGTGCTAATGAAAAGTGGCCTTCGATTTCAAGATAACTTCGGGTTTGATCATTTTCAAAAAATTGCTAGTCTAATTCGATTGTAATCAAGCCAATGAATAGCGATTTTCGATTTTATGATAACTTCGGGTTTGATCATTTTCGGCGAATTGCTAGTTTAATTCGATTGGAATCGAGCCAATGAAGAGTGATTTTTGATTTCCTGATAACTTCGGGTTTGATCGTTTTCGGAGAATTGCTAGTCTAATTCAATTGGAATTGTGCCATTGAAAAGTGATTTTGATTTCATGATAACTTCGGGTTTGTTCGTTTTTGGCAAATTGCTAGTCTTATTAGATTGGAATCGAGCAAATGAAAAGTGGTTTTTGATTTCCTGATAACTTCGGCTTTGATCGTTTTCGGAGAATCGCTAGTCTAATTCGATTGGAATTGTACCAATGAAAAGTGATTTTGATTTCATGATAACTTCGGGTTTGTTCATTTTTGGCGAATTGCTAGTCTTATTCGATTAGAATCAAGCCAATGAAAAGTGACTTTCGATTTCATGATAACATCGGGTTTGTTCATCTCTGGCAAATTACTAGTCTAATTCGATTGCAATCGAGCTAATAGAAAGTGGCTTTTGATTTCATGATAACATCGGGTTTGTTCGTCTTTGCCAAATTGCTAGTCTAATTCGATTGGAATCGAGCCAATGAAAATTAGATTACAATTTCGTGATGACTTCGGATTTGTTCATTTTTGGCAAATTGCTAGTGTAATTCGATTGGAATCGAAGCAATGAAAAGTGGTTATTGATTTCATGATAACTTCGGGTTTGTTCGTTTCCGGCTAATTGCTAGTCTAATTCGATTGGAATTGAGGCAATGAAAAGTCATTTTTGATTTCATGATAACTTCGGGTTTGTTCATTTTTTTAAGTAATGATAGTCTAATTCGATTGGAATCGAGCCAATGAAAAGTAGTTTTTGATTTCATGATAACTTCAGGTTTGTTTGTGTTTGGCTAATTGCTAGTCTAATTCAATTTGAATCGAGCCAATGAAAAGTGGTTTATGATTTCATGATAACTTCGGGTTTGATTATTTTCGATGAATTGCTAGTATAATTCAATTGTAATCGAGCCAATGAAAAGTGGTTCTGATTTCATGATAACTTCGGGTTTGTTCGTTTCTGGCGAATTGCTAGTCTTATTCGATTAGAATCGAGCCAATGAAAAGTGGCTTTCGATTTCATGAATACATCAGGTTTGTTCGTCTTTGGTAAATTGCTAGTCTAATTCGATTGGAATCGAGACAATGAAAAATGATTTTTGATTTCACGATAACATCGGGTTTGTTCGTCTCTGGTGAATGGCTAGTCTAATTCGATTGGAATCGAGCCGATAAAAAGGGTTTTTGATATCATGATAACTTCGGGTTTGTTTGTTTTGGGCTAATTGCTAGTCTTATTCGATTGGAATCGAGCCAATGAAAAGTGGTTTTTTATTTCATTATAACTTAGAGTTTGATCATTTTCGGCGTATGGCCAGTCTAATTCGATTGGATTCGAGCCAATGAATAGTGGCTTTTGATTTCATGTTAACTTCGAGTTTGATCGTTTTCGGAAAATTGCTAGTCTAATTCGATTTGAATCGAGCCAATGAAAAGTGGTTTTCGATTTCATGATAACTTCGTGTTTTATCGTTTTCGGCTAATTACTAGTCTAATTCGATTGGAATCGAGCCAGTGAAAAGGGGTTTTTGATTTCATGATAACTTCAGATTTGTTTGTTTTCGGTGAATTGCTAGTCTAATTCGATTGGAATCGAGCTAATGAAAAATGGTCTTTGATTCCAGGATAACTTCGGGTTTGTTCATTTTTTTTGCATGAAGCTAGTCCAATTCGATTGGAATCGAGCCAATGAAAAGTGGTTTTTGATTTCATGATAACTCCGGGTTTGTTCATTTCCACTAATAGCTAGTCTAATTTGATTGGATTCGAGGCAATGAAAAGTGACTTTCGATTTCATGATAACTTCGAATTTAATTGTTTTCGAAAAATTGCTAGTCTAATTCGATTGGAATCGAGCCAATGAAAAGTGGTTTTGGATTTCATGATAACTCGGGATCAGATCATTTTCGGCTAATTGCTAGTCTAATTCGATTAGAATTAAGCTAATGCAAAGTGGTTTTGATTTCATGATAACATCGAGTTTGTTCATTTTCGGCGAATGGCTAGTCTAATTCGATTAGATTCGAGCCAATGAAAAGTGGCTTTTGATTTCATAATAACTTCGAGTTTGATTGTTTTCGAAAAATTGCTAGTATAATTCGATTTGAATTGAGCCATTGAAAAGTGGTTTTCAATTTCATGATAACTTCGTGTTTGATCGTTTTCGGCTAATTACTAGTCTAATTCGATTGGAATCGAGCCAGAGAAAAGGGGTTTTTGATTTCGTAATAACTTCGGATTTGTTTGTTTTCGGCGAATTGCTAGTCTAATTCGATTGGAATCGAGCCAATGAAAAGTGGTCTTTGATTCCATGATAACTTCGGGTTTGTTAATTTTTTTGCGTGAAGCTAGTCCAATTCGATTGGAATCTAGCCAGTGAAAAGTGCTTTTTGATTTCATGATAACTTCGGGTTTGTTCGTTTTCGGCTAATAGCTAGTCTAATTTGATTGGATTCGAGGCAATGAAAAGTGACTTTCGATTTCATGATAACTTCGAGTTTAATCGTTTTCAAAAAATTGCTAGTCTAATTCGATTGGAATCGAGCCAATGAAAAGTGGTTTTGGATTTCATGATAACTCGGGATTTGATCATTTTCGGCTAATTGCTAGTCTAATTCGATTAGAATTAAGCTAATGCAAAGTGCTTTTGATTTCGTGATAACATCGAGTTTGTTCATTTTTGGCGACTTGCTAGTCTAATTTGATTGGAATCGAGCCATTGAAAAGTGGCTTTCGATTTCGTGACAACTTTCGATTTGTTCATTTTTTTCAGAAATTGGGAGTCTAATTCGATTGGAATTGAGCTAGTGAAAAGTGGCTTTGATTTCGTGATAACTTCGGGTTGCTCATTTTTGGTTAATAGCTAGTCTAATTTGATTGGAATCGAGCCAATGAAAAGTCGTTTTGATTTCATGATAACTTCGGGTTTGTTCGTTTTTGGCGAAATGCTAGTCTAATTCAATTGGAATTGAGCCAATGAATAGTGGTTTTTGGTTTCATGATAGCATCGAGTTTGATCATTTTCGACGAATTGGTAGTTTAATTCGATTGGAATAGAGCCAGTGAAAAATGGTTTTTGATTTCATGATAACTTCGAATTTGTTTCTTTTTGGTGAATTGCTAGTCTAATTCGATTGGAATCGAGCCAATGAAAAGTGGCATTTGATTTCATGATAACTTCTGATTTGTTCGTCTTTGGGAAATTGCCAGTCTAATTCGATTAGAATCGAGCCAACAAAAAGTTGTTTTTGATTTCATGATAACTTCGGGTTCGTTCGATTTTGGCAAAATGCTAGTCAAATTCGATTGGAATCGATCCAATGAAAAGTGGTTTTTGATTTCATGATAACTTCGGGTTTGTTCGTTTTTTGTGAAATGCTAGTCTAATTCGATTGGATTCGAGCCAATGAATAGTGGTTTTTGATATCATGATAACTTCGGGTATGATCGTTTTCGGCGAATTGCTAGTCTAATTCGATTGGAATCAAGCCAATAAAAAGGGGTTTTCGATTTCATGATGACTTCAGGTTTGTTCATTTTCGGCGAATTGCTAGTCTAATTCGATTGGAATCAAGCCAATAAAAAGGGGTATTTGATTTCCTCATGACTTCGGGCTTGTTCATTTTCAACGAATTGCAAGTCTAATTCGAATGGAATCGAGCTAATGAAAAGGGGTTTTTGATTTCATGATAACATCGGGTTTGTTCATTTTTTGCAAAATGCCAGTCTAATTCGATTGGAATCGTGCCAAAGAAAAGTAGTTTTTAATTTCATGATGACTTCGGGTTTGTTCGTTTTTTACGAATCTTTAGTCTAATTCGATTGGAATCGAGCCAATGAAAAGTGGTTTTTAAATTCATGATAACTTCGGGTTTATTCGTTTTCGGCTAATTACTAGTCTAATTCGATTGGAATCGAGCCAATGAAAAGTGGTTTTTGATTTCATGATCACTTCGGGTTTGTTCGTTTTTTGAGTAATGCTAGTCTAATTCGATTGGAATCGAGCCAATGAAAATTGGTTTTTGATTTAATGATAACTTCGGGTTTGTTCGTGTTTGGCGAATTGCTAGTCTAATTTGATTGGAATCGAGCCAATGAAAAGTGATTTTTGATTTCATGATAACTTCTGGTTTGATCGTTTTCGACGAATTGCTAATCTAATTCTATTGTAATCGAGCTAATGAAAAGTTTTTTTGATTTCATGATAAATTCAGGTTTGTTCATTTTTGGCTAATTGCTAGTCTTATTCGATTAGAATCGAGCAAATGAAAAGAGGCTTTCGATTTCATGATAACATCTGCTTTGTTCATCTTTGGCAAATTGCTAGTCTAATTCGATTGGAATCAAGCCAATGAAAAGTGATTTTCGATTTCACGATAACTTCGGGTTTGTTCGTTATCGGCTAATCGCTAGTCTAATTCGATTGGGATCGAGCCAATGAAAC
>NW_019267096.1:0-6229 GCF_002742605.1 Olea europaea var. sylvestris
CACTTTTCATTGGCTTGATTCCAATCGAATTAGACTAGCAATTCGCCAAAATTGAACTAACCCGAAGTTATCATGAAATCAAAAGCCACTTTTCATTTGGTCGTTTCCAATCGAATTGGACTAGCAATTCGCCAAAAAAAGAACAAACCCGAAGTTATCAGGAAATCAAAAGCCACTTTTCATTGGCCCGATTCCAATCGAATTAGATTAGCAATTTCCCAAAAACGAACAAGCCCGAAGTTATCATGAAATCAAAAGCCACTTTTCATTGCTCGATTCCAATCGAATTAGACTAGCAATTCCATAAAAACGAACAAACCCGAAGTTATCATGAAATCAAAAGCCACTTTTCATTGGCTCGATTCCAATTGAATTATACTAGCAATTCGCCAAAAATAAACAAATCTAAAATCATCATTAAATCTAAACCACTTTTCAATGGCTCAATTCCAATAGAATTAGACTAGCGATTCGCCAACAACGAACAAAATAGATGTTATCATGTACTAAAAATCAATTTTTTATTGGATCGATCCAATCGAATTAGACGACCAATTCGGCAAAACGAACAAACCCAAAGTTATCATGAAATCAAAAACCACTTTTCATTGGCTTGATTCCAACGGATTTAGACTTGCAATTTGCCAAAAATGACAAACACGAAGTTATCATGAAATCAAAAACAACATTTCATCGGCTCGATTCCAATCGAATTAGACTAGCAATTCGCAAAAAATAACCAAACCCGAAGTTATCATAAAATCAAAAATCACTTTTCATTGGCTCGATTCCAATCGATTTAGATTAGCATTTCCCTGAAAACGAACAACCCCGCAGTTGTCTTGAAATCAAAAATCACTTTTCATTGGCTCGATTCAAATCGAAATAGACAAGCAATTCGCCAAAAATGAATAAACCCGAAGTTATCATAATATCAAAAGCCGCTTTTCATTGGCTCGATTCCAATCGAATTAAACTAGCAATTCGCCAAAAACGAACAAACCCGAAGTTATCATGAAATCAAAAACCACTTTTCATTGGCTTGATTTCAATCGAATTAGTCTAGCAATTCGCCAAAAATGAACAAACTCGAAGTTATCATGAAACCAAAAACAACTTTTCATTGGCTCGATTCCAATCGAATTAGACGAGCAATTCGCCAAAATGAACATACCCGAAGTTATCATGAAATCAAAAGCCACATTTAATTGGCTCGATTCCAATCGATTTAGACTAGCATTTCGCCAAAAACGAATAAACCCGAAGTTATCATGAAATGAAAAATCACTTTTCATTGGCTCGATTCCAATCGAATTAGACTAGCAATACGCCAAAAATGAACAAACCCGAAGTTGTCATGAAATCAAAAACCACATTTCTTTGGCTCTATTCCAATCGAATTAGACTAGCAATTTGGCAAAAATGAACACACTTGAAGTTATCATGAAATCAAAAACCACTTTTCATTGGCTCGATTCCAATCGAATTAGACCAGCAATTCACCGAAAACAAACAAAACTGGAGATATGAGGAAATCCAAAACCACTTTTCATTCTATCGATTTCAATCGAATTAGACCAACAATTCGTCGAAAATGAACAAATCCGAAGTTATCATGAAATCAAAAACCACTCTTCTTTGGCTCGATTCCAATCGAATTAGACTAGCAATGAGCCAAAAATGAACAAACCCGAAGTTATCATGAAATCAAAAGCCACTTTTTATTGACTCGAATTCAATCGAATTGGACTAGCAATTCGCGAAAAATGAACAAACCCGAAGTTATCATGAAATCAAACGCAACTTTTCATTGGCTCGATTCCAATCGAATTAGACTAGCAATTCCTCAAAAACGAACAAATTCGAAGTTATCATGAAATCAAAAGCCACTTTTTATTGGCTGGATTCCAATCGAATTAGACTAGAAATTCACCAAAAATGAACAAACCCGAAGTTATCATGAAATCAAAAGCTACTTTTCATTGGCTCGATTCCAATTGAATTGTACTTGCAATTCGCCAAAAACAAACAAACCTAAAATTATCGTGAAATCTAAAACAACTTTTCAATGGCTCGATTCCAATAGAATTAGACTAGCAATTCGCTAACAACGAACAAATCTGAAGTTATCATGAAATCAAAAATCACTTTTCATTGGCTCGATTCCAATCGGATTAGACTAGCAATTTTCCAAAAATGAACAAACTGGAAGTTATCATGAAATCAAAAATCACTTTTCATTGGCTCGATTCAAATCGAATTAGACTAGTAACTCGCCACAAATGAACAACCCCGAAGTTATTATGAAAAAAAAAATCACTTTTCATTGGCTTGATTACAATCGAATTACACTAGCAATTAGCCAAAAACAAACAAATGTGAAGTTATCAAGAAATCAAAAGCCACTTTTCATTGGCTCGATTCCAATCGAATTACACTAGCAATTCGCCAAAAATGAACAAACCCGAAATTATCTTGAAATCAAGAACCACTTTTCATTCGCTCGATTCCAATAGAATTGGACTAGCAATTCGCCAAAAAAGAAAAAACCCGAAGTTATCATGAAATTAAAAACCACTTTTCTTTGGCTCGATTCCAATATAATTAGACTACCAATTCGGCACAAATGAACAAACCCGAAGTTATCATGAAGTCAAAAACCACTTTTCTTTCACTTGATTCCAATCGAATTAGACTAGGAATTCGGCACAAACGAACAAACCTGAAGTTATCATGAAATCAAAATCCACCTTTCATTGGCTCGATTCCAATCAAATTAGCCCAAGAATTCGCCGAAAATGAACAAATTCGAAGTTATCATGAAATCAAAAACCACTTTTCATTGGCTTGATTCCAATCGAATTAGACTAGCAATTCGCTAAAAAAGAACAAACTCGAAGTTATCATGAAATCAAAAATCACTTTTCATTGGCTTGATTCCAATCGAATTAGACCAGCAATTCACCGAAAACAAGCAAACTCGAAGATATCAGGAAATCAAAAACCATTTTTCATTAGCTCGATTCCAATCGAATTAGACTAGCGATTCCCTGAAAATGAACAAACCCAAAGTTATCATGAAATCAAAAATCACTTTTCATTGGCTCGAGTCAAATCGAATTGGACTAGCAATTTGCCAAAAATGAACACAAACCCGAAGTTATCATGAAATCAAAAACCACTTTTCATTATCTTGATTCCAATTGAATTAGACTAACAATTCGCCAAAAATGAAAAAACTCGAATTTATCATGAAATCCAAAACCACTTTTCATTGGCTTGATTCCAATCGAATTATACTAGCAATTCGCCAAAACGAATAAACCCGAAGTTATCATGCAATCAAAAGCCACTTTTCATTTGCTCAATTTCAATCGAATTACAATAGCAATTCGTGAAAACCAACAAACCCGAAGTTATCATGAAATGAAAAAAACCATTTTTCATTGACTCGATTCCAATCGAATGAGATTAGCAACTCGCCAAAAAGGAACAAACCCGAAGTTATCTTGAAATCAAAAACTACTTTTCATTGGCTCGATTCCAATCGAATTAGACAAGCAATTCTCCAAAAACGAACAAACCCGAAGTTATCATGAAATCAAAAACCACTTTTCATTAGCTTGATTCCAATCGATTTAGACTAGCAATTCGCTAAAAACGAACGAACTCAAATTTATCATGAAATCCAAAACCACTTTTCATTGGCTCGATTCCAATCGAATTAGACTAGCAAATCGCCAAAATGAACAAACCCGAAGTTATCATGCAATCAAAAGCCACTTTTCATTTGCTCGATTCCAATCGAATTACAATAGCAATTCGTCATAAACAAACCAACCCGAAGTTATCATGAAATGAAAAATCATTTTTCTTTGGCTCGATTCCAATCGAATTAGACTAGCAATTTGCCAAAAAGGAACAAATCCGAAGTTATCATGAAATCAAAAATACTTTTCAGTGGCTCGATTCCAATCGAATTACACAAGCAATTCTTCAAAAATGAACAAACCCGAAGTTATCATGAAATGAAAAAATACTTTTCATTGGCTCGATTCCAATCGAATTAGACTAGCAATTTTCCAAAAATGAACAAACACGAAATTATGATGAAATCAAAAGCCACTTTTCATTGGCTCGATTCCAATCGAATTAGACCAACAATTCACCAAAAACTAACAAACTCGAAGTTATCATGAAATCAAAAATCACTTTTCATTGGCTCGATTCCAATCGAATTAGACGAGCAATTCGCAAAAAATGAACAAACGAGAAGTTATCATAATATTAACAACGAATTTTCATTGGCTCGATACCAATGGAATTAGACCAGTAATTCGCCAAAAACGAACAAACCCGAAGTTATCATGAAATCAAAAACCACTTTTCATTGGCTCAATTCCAATCAAATTAGACTAGCAATTTGCCAAAAATGAACAAACTCGAAGTTATCATGAAATCAAAATCCACTTTTCTTTGGCTCGATTCCGATCGAATTAGACTAGCAATTCGGTAAAAAAGAACAAACTCGATGTTATCATGAAATCAAAAACCACTTTTCTTTGGCTCAATTCCAATAGAATTAGACCAGCAATTCGTTGAAAATAAACAAACCCGAAGATATCAGAAAATCAAAAACCACTTTTCATTAGCTCGATTCCAATCGAATTAGACCAGCAATTCGCCAAAAACGAACAAATTCGAAGTTATCATAAAATCAAAAATCACTTTTCATTGGCTCGATTCCCATCGAATTAGACTAGCAATTCGCCAAAAATGAACAAGCCCGTAGTTGTCATAAAATCAAAAGCCACTTTTTATTGGCTCGATTTCAATCAAATTGGACTAGCAATTCGCGAAAAACGAACAAACCCGAAGTTATCATGAAATCAAAAGCAACTTTTCATTGGCTCGATTCCAATCGAATTAGACTAACAATTCCTCAAAAATGAACAAACTCGAAGTTACCATGAAATTAAAAGCCACTTTTCATTGGCTCGATTCCAATCGAATTAGACTAGAAATTCGCCAAAAATGAACAAACCCAAAGTTACCATGAAATCAAAAGCCACTTTTCATTGGCTCGATTCCAATCGAATTATACTAGCAACTCGCCAAAAACTAACAAACTCGAAATTATCGTGAAATCTAAAACCACTTTTCAATGGCTCGATTCCAATAGAATTAGACCAATTCGCCAACAACGAACAAACCTGAAGTTATCATGAAATCAAAAATCTCTTTTGATTGGTTCAATTTCAATCGAATTACACTAGCAATTTCCCAAAAACGAACAAACCTAAAGTTATCATGAAATCAAAAATCACTTTTCATTGGCTCGATTCCAATCGAATTAGACTAGTAATTCGCCAAAAACGAACAACCCCGAAGATACTATGAAAACAAAAACCACTTTTCATTTGCTCGATTACAATCAAATTACACTAGCAATTAGCCAAAAATAAACAAACCCGAAGTTATCATGAAATCAAAAGCCACTTTTCATTGGCTCGATTCCAATCAAATTATACTAGCAATTCACCAAATCGAACAAACCTAAAATTGTCTGAAATCAAGAACCACTTTTCATTCGCTCGATTCCAATAGAATTGGACTAGCAATTCGCCAAAAATGAAAAAACCCGAAGTTATCGTGAAATCAAAAACCAATTTTCGTTCACTCGATTCCAATCGAATTAGACTAGCAATTCGCCAAAAACGAACAAATACAAAGTTATCAAGAAATTAAAAAAACTTTTCATTGGCTCGATTCCAATCGAATTAGACTAGCAATTCCCGAAAAATGAAAACAAAACTCGAAGTTATCATCATATCAAAGGCCATTTTCCATTGGCTTGATTCCAATCGAATTAGACTAGCAATTCGCCAAAAACTAACAAACCTGAAGTTATCATGAAATTAAAAACCACTTTTCGTTGACTCAATTCCAATCGAATTAGACTAGCAATTCGCCAAAAACAAACAAACCCGAAGTTATCATAATATCAAAAGCCACTTTTATGTGGCTCGATTCCAGTCGAATTAGACTAGCAATTCGCCAAAAAATGAACAAATCCGAAGTTATCATGAAATCAAAAACCACTTTTTATTGGCTCCATTCCAATCGAGTTAGACTAACAATTCGCCAAAAACGAACAAACCCAAAGTTATCATGAAATAAAAAAGCACTTTTCATTGGCTCGATTCCAATCGAATTGGACTAGCAATTC
>NW_019267097.1:0-6229 GCF_002742605.1 Olea europaea var. sylvestris
ATTTCGTCATTTTTCTCGACTGTGTCGGAATGGGCTCAAATTTGACAGGTTGATTGGAAACAAAAATCGCGCCGGGGGCAATTACGTCGATTTTCGCGATAGTGTCGGAATTGGCTCAAATTTGACAGGTTGATCAGGAACGAAAACCGCGCCTGGGGCAATTTCGTCATTTTTCGCGACTGTGTAGGAATGGGCGAAAATTTGACAGGTTGAACGGAAACCAAAATCGCGCTGTGGCAGTTTCGCCATTTTTAGCGACTGTGTCGGAATGGGCTCAAATTTGACTGATTGATCGAAAACAAAAATCGCGCCGGGGACAATTTCGTCATTTTTCGTGACGGTGTCGGAATTGGCTCAAATTTGACAGGTTGATCGAAAACAAAAATCGTGCCGGGGGCAATTTCTTCATTTTTCGCGACTGTGTCGGAATGGGCTCAAATTTGACAGGTTGATCGGGAACAAAAATCGCGCCGGGTGCAATTTCGACATTTTTCGTGACTGTGTCGGAAGTGGCTAAAATTTAATTGGTTGATCGGAAACAAAAATCGAGCCGGGGACAATTTCGTCATTTTTCTCGACTGTGTCGAAATTGGCTGAAATTTGGCGGTTTGATCGGAAATAAAAATCGCGCCGGCTGCAATTTCATCATTTTTCTCGACTGTGTTGGAATGGGTTCAAATTTGACAGGTTGATTGGAAACAAAAATCGCGCCAGGGGCAATTTAGTCATTTTTCGCGACGATGTCGGATTGGGCCGAAATTTAACAGGTCGATCGGAAACAAAATTCGCGCCGATGGAAATTTCGTCATTTTTCGCGACTGTGTCAAAATGGGTTCAAATTTGACAGGTTGATCGTGAACCAAAATCGCCCCGGGTGTAATTTCGTCATTTTTCGCGAGTGTGTCCGAATTGGCTAAAATTTGACTTGTTGATCGGAAACAAAAACCGCGCCGGGGGCAATTTCGTCAATTTTCTCGACTGTGTCGGAATGGGCTCAAATTTGACGGGTTGATCGGGACCAAAACCCGCGCCGGAGGCAATTTCGCCATTTTTCGCGACTTTGTCGGAATGGGCTAAAATTCGACATGTTGATCGGGAACAAAAATCGCGCTGGGTGTAATTTCGTCATTTTCCGCGACTGTGTCGAAATTGGCTAAAATTTGACGGGTTGATCGGGACCAAAACCCGCGCCGGAGGCAATTTCGCCATTTTTCGCGACTTTGTCGGAATGGGCTAAAATTCGACATGTTGATCGGGAACAAAAATCGCGCTGGGTGTAATTTCGTCATTTTCCGCGACTGTGTCGAAATTGGCTAAAATTTGACGGGTTGATCGGGACCAAAACCCGCGCCGGAGGCAATTTCGCCATTTTTCGCGACTTTGTCGGAATGGGCTAAAATTCGACATGTTGATCGGGAACAAAAATCGCGCTGGGTGTAATTTCGTCATTTTCCGCGACTGTGTCGAAATTGGCTAAAATTTGACGGGTTGATCGGGACCAAAACCCGCGCCGGAGGCAATTTCGCCATTTTTCGCGACTTTGTCGGAATGGGCTAAAATTCGACATGTTGATCGGGAACAAAAATCGCGCTGGGTGTAATTTCGTCATTTTCCGCGACTGTGTCGAAATTGGCTAAAATTTGACGGGTTGATCGGGACCAAAACCCGCGCCGGAGGCAATTTCGCCATTTTTCGCGACTTTGTCGGAATGGGCTAAAATTCGACATGTTGATCGGGAACAAAAATCGCGCTGGGTGTAATTTCGTCATTTTCCGCGACTGTGTCGAAATTGGCTAAAATTTGACGGGTTGATCGGGACCAAAACCCGCGCCGGAGGCAATTTCGCCATTTTTCGCGACTTTGTCGGAATGGGCTAAAATTCGACATGTTGATCGGGAACAAAAATCGCGCTGGGTGTAATTTCGTCATTTTCCGCGACTGTGTCGAAATTGGCTAAAATTTGACGGGTTGATCGGGACCAAAACCCGCGCCGGAGGCAATTTCGCCATTTTTCGCGACTTTGTCGGAATGGGCTAAAATTCGACATGTTGATCGGGAACAAAAATCGCGCTGGGTGTAATTTCGTCATTTTCCGCGACTGTGTCGAAATTGGCTAAAATTTGACGGGTTGATCGGGACCAAAACCCGCGCCGGAGGCAATTTCGCCATTTTTCGCGACTTTGTCGGAATGGGCTAAAATTCGACATGTTGATCGGGAACAAAAATCGCGCTGGGTGTAATTTCGTCATTTTCCGCGACTGTGTCGAAATTGGCTAAAATTTGACGGGTTGATCGGGACCAAAACCCGCGCCGGAGGCAATTTCGCCATTTTTCGCGACTTTGTCGGAATGGGCTAAAATTCGACATGTTGATCGGGAACAAAAATCGCGCTGGGTGTAATTTCGTCATTTTCCGCGACTGTGTCGAAATTGGCTAAAATTTGACGGGTTGATCGGGACCAAAACCCGCGCCGGAGGCAATTTCGCCATTTTTCGCGACTTTGTCGGAATGGGCTAAAATTCGACATGTTGATCGGGAACAAAAATCGCGCTGGGTGTAATTTCGTCATTTTCCGCGACTGTGTCGAAATTGGCTAAAATTTGACGGGTTGATCGGGACCAAAACCCGCGCCGGAGGCAATTTCGCCATTTTTCGCGACTTTGTCGGAATGGGCTAAAATTCGACATGTTGATCGGGAACAAAAATCGCGCTGGGTGTAATTTCGTCATTTTCCGCGACTGTGTCGAAATTGGCTAAAATTTGACGGGTTGATCGGGACCAAAACCCGCGCCGGAGGCAATTTCGCCATTTTTCGCGACTTTGTCGGAATGGGCTAAAATTCGACATGTTGATCGGGAACAAAAATCGCGCTGGGTGTAATTTCGTCATTTTCCGCGACTGTGTCGAAATTGGCTAAAATTTGACGGGTTGATCGGGACCAAAACCCGCGCCGGAGGCAATTTCGCCATTTTTCGCGACTTTGTCGGAATGGGCTAAAATTCGACATGTTGATCGGGAACAAAAATCGCGCTGGGTGTAATTTCGTCATTTTCCGCGACTGTGTCGAAATTGGCTAAAATTTGACGGGTTGATCGGGACCAAAACCCGCGCCGGAGGCAATTTCGCCATTTTTCGCGACTTTGTCGGAATGGGCTAAAATTCGACATGTTGATCGGGAACAAAAATCGCGCTGGGTGTAATTTCGTCATTTTCCGCGACTGTGTCGAAATTGGCTAAAATTTGACGGGTTGATCGGGACCAAAACCCGCGCCGGAGGCAATTTCGCCATTTTTCGCGACTTTGTCGGAATGGGCTAAAATTCGACATGTTGATCGGGAACAAAAATCGCGCTGGGTGTAATTTCGTCATTTTCCGCGACTGTGTCGAAATTGGCTAAAATTTGACGGGTTGATCGGGACCAAAACCCGCGCCGGAGGCAATTTCGCCATTTTTCGCGACTTTGTCGGAATGGGCTAAAATTCGACATGTTGATCGGGAACAAAAATCGCGCTGGGTGTAATTTCGTCATTTTCCGCGACTGTGTCGAAATTGGCTAAAATTTGACGGGTTGATCGGGACCAAAACCCGCGCCGGAGGCAATTTCGCCATTTTTCGCGACTTTGTCGGAATGGGCTAAAATTCGACATGTTGATCGGGAACAAAAATCGCGCTGGGTGTAATTTCGTCATTTTCCGCGACTGTGTCGAAATTGGCTAAAATTTGACGGGTTGATCGGGACCAAAACCCGCGCCGGAGGCAATTTCGCCATTTTTCGCGACTTTGTCGGAATGGGCTAAAATTCGACATGTTGATCGGGAACAAAAATCGCGCTGGGTGTAATTTCGTCATTTTCCGCGACTGTGTCGAAATTGGCTAAAATTTGACGGGTTGATCGGGACCAAAACCCGCGCCGGAGGCAATTTCGCCATTTTTCGCGACTTTGTCGGAATGGGCTAAAATTCGACATGTTGATCGGGAACAAAAATCGCGCTGGGTGTAATTTCGTCATTTTCCGCGACTGTGTCGAAATTGGCTAAAATTTGACGGGTTGATCGGGACCAAAACCCGCGCCGGAGGCAATTTCGCCATTTTTCGCGACTTTGTCGGAATGGGCTAAAATTCGACATGTTGATCGGGAACAAAAATCGCGCTGGGTGTAATTTCGTCATTTTCCGCGACTGTGTCGAAATTGGCTAAAATTTGACGGGTTGATCGGGACCAAAACCCGCGCCGGAGGCAATTTCGCCATTTTTCGCGACTTTGTCGGAATGGGCTAAAATTCGACATGTTGATCGGGAACAAAAATCGCGCTGGGTGTAATTTCGTCATTTTCCGCGACTGTGTCGAAATTGGCTAAAATTTGACGGGTTGATCGGGACCAAAACCCGCGCCGGAGGCAATTTCGCCATTTTTCGCGACTTTGTCGGAATGGGCTAAAATTCGACATGTTGATCGGGAACAAAAATCGCGCTGGGTGTAATTTCGTCATTTTCCGCGACTGTGTCGAAATTGGCTAAAATTTGACGGGTTGATCGGGACCAAAACCCGCGCCGGAGGCAATTTCGCCATTTTTCGCGACTTTGTCGGAATGGGCTAAAATTCGACATGTTGATCGGGAACAAAAATCGCGCTGGGTGTAATTTCGTCATTTTCCGCGACTGTGTCGAAATTGGCTAAAATTTGACGGGTTGATCGGGACCAAAACCCGCGCCGGAGGCAATTTCGCCATTTTTCGCGACTTTGTCGGAATGGGCTAAAATTCGACATGTTGATCGGGAACAAAAATCGCGCTGGGTGTAATTTCGTCATTTTCCGCGACTGTGTCGAAATTGGCTAAAATTTGACGGGTTGATCGGGACCAAAACCCGCGCCGGAGGCAATTTCGCCATTTTTCGCGACTTTGTCGGAATGGGCTAAAATTCGACATGTTGATCGGGAACAAAAATCGCGCTGGGTGTAATTTCGTCATTTTCCGCGACTGTGTCGAAATTGGCTAAAATTTGACGGGTTGATCGGGACCAAAACCCGCGCCGGAGGCAATTTCGCCATTTTTCGCGACTTTGTCGGAATGGGCTAAAATTCGACATGTTGATCGGGAACAAAAATCGCGCTGGGTGTAATTTCGTCATTTTCCGCGACTGTGTCGAAATTGGCTAAAATTTGACGGGTTGATCGGGACCAAAACCCGCGCCGGAGGCAATTTCGCCATTTTTCGCGACTTTGTCGGAATGGGCTAAAATTCGACATGTTGATCGGGAACAAAAATCGCGCTGGGTGTAATTTCGTCATTTTCCGCGACTGTGTCCGAATTGGCTAAAATTTGACCGGTTGATCGGAATCAAAAACCGCGCCGGGGTCAATTTCGTCATTTTTCTTGACAGTGTCGAAATTGGCTGAAATTTGGCAGTTTGATCGGAAATAAAAATCGCGCCGGGAGCAATTTCATCATTTTTCTCGACTTTGTCGAAATGGGCTAAAATTTGACGGGTTGATCGGGAACAAAAATTGCGCCGGGTGTAATTTCGTCATTTTTCTCGACTGTGTCGGAATGGCTAAAATTTGACTGGTTGATCGGAAACAAAAATCGCGCCGGGGGCAATTTCGTCATTTTTCGCGCCTTTGTCGAAATGGGCTAAAATTTGACGGGTTGATCGGAAATAAAAATCGCGCCGGCGGAAATTTCGTTATTTTTCTCGACTGTGTCGGAATGGGCTCAAATTTGACAGGTTCATCGGGAACAAAAACTGCGCCGGGTGTAATTTCTTTATTTTTCGCGACTGTGTCGGAATTGGCTAAAATTTGACCGGTTGATCGAAATCAAAAATCGCGCCGGGGTCAATTTCGTCATTTTTCTCGACTGTGTCGGAATGGGCTCAAATTTGACAGGTTCATCGGGAACAAAAACTGCGCCGGGTGTAATTTCTTTATTTTTCGCGACTGTGTCGGAATTGGCTAAAATTTGACCGGTTGATCGAAATCAAAAATCGCGCCGGGGTCAATTTCGTCATTTTTCTCGACTGTGTCGGAATGGGCTCAAATTTGACAGGTTCATCGGGAACAAAAACTGCGCCGGGTGTAATTTCTTTATTTTTCGCGACTGTGTCGGAATTGGCTAAAATTCGACTGGTCGATCGGAAACAAAAATTGCGTCGGGGGCAATTTCATCTTTTTTCGTGACTGTGTTGGAATGGGCTCAAATTTGACCGGTTGATCGGGAACAAAAATCGCG
>NW_019267098.1:0-6222 GCF_002742605.1 Olea europaea var. sylvestris
TTTCTCGCGACGGTGCCGGAATCGGCTAAAATTTGACTGATTGATCGGAAACAAAAATCGCACCGGGGGCAATTTCGTCGTTTTTCAAGACGGCCTCGAAATCGGCTAAAATTTGGCTGATCGATGGGAAAAAAAATCCCGCCGGGGCAATTTCGTCATTTTTGGCGACAGTGTCGGAATGGGCTCAAATTTGACTGATCGATGGGAAACAAAAATCGCGCCGACGGCAATTTCGTCATTTTTCGCGACGGTGTCGGAATGGGCACAAATTTGACTGATTGATCGGAAACAAAAATCGCGACGGGGGTAATTTCATCATTTTTCGCGACGGTGTCGGAATCGGCTAAAATTTGACTGATTGATGGGAAACAAAAATCGCGCCGGGGGCAATTTCGTCATTTTTCGCGAGGGTGTCGGAATGGGCACAAATTTGACTGATTGATCGGAAATAAAAATCGGGCCGTGGACAATTTCGACATTTTTCACGACAGTGTCGGAATGGGCCCAAATTTGACTGATTGATCGGAAACAAAAATCGCCCCGGGGGCAATTTCGTCATTTTTCGCGATGGTGTCGGAATCGTCCAAATTTTGACAGATTAATCGGAAAAAAATCGCGCCGCGGGCAATTTCGTCATTTTTCGCGACGGCGTCGGAATGGGCTCAAATTTGACTCATTGATCGAAAAAAAAAATCGCGCCGGGGGTAATTTCGTCGTTTTTCGCGACGGTGTTGGAATGGGCTCAAATTTGACTGATTGATCGGAAACAAAAATCGTGCCGGGGGCAATTCGTCATTTTTCGCGACGGTGTCGGAATCGGCTAAAATTTAACTGATTGATAGGAAACAAAAATCGCGCCGGGGGCAATTTCGTCATTTTTCGCGACGGCGTCGAAATCGGCTAAAATTTGGCTGATCGATGGGAAACAAAAATCGCGCCGGGGCATTTTCGTCATTTTTCGCGACGGGGTCGAAATGGGCTCAATTTTGACTGGTTGATAGGAAACAAAAATCGCGCCGGGGGCAATTTCGTCAATTTTTACGACGGTGTCGGAATGGGCTAAAATTTGACTGATTGATCGGAAACAAAAATCGCGCCGGGGGCAATTTCGTCATTTTTCGCGACGGCCTCGAAATCGGCTAAAATTTGGCTGATCGATGGGAAACAAAAATCCCGCCGGGGCAATTTCGTCATTTTTCGCGACGGTGTCGGAATGGGCTCAAATTTGACCGATCGATGGGAAACAAAAACTGCGCCGTGGGCAATTTCGTCAATTTTCGCGACGGTGTCGGAATGGGCTCAAATTTGACTGATTGATCGGAAACAAAAATCGCGCGGGGGGCAATTTCGTCGTTTTTCGCGACGGCCTCGAAATCTGCTAAAATTTGGCGGATCGATGGGAAAAAAAATCCCGCCGGGGCAATTTCGTCATTTTTCGCGACAGTGTCGGAATGGGCTCAAATTTGACTGATCGATGGGAAACGAAAATCGCGCCGGGGGCAATTTCGTCATTTTTCGCGACGGCCTCGAAATCGACTAAAATTTGGCTAATCGATGGGAAACAAAAATCGCGCCGGGGGCAATTTCGTCATTTTTCGCGACGGCCTCGAAATCGACTAAAATTTGGCTAATCGATGGGAAACAAAAATCGCGCCGGGGGCAATTTCGTCATTTTTCGCGACGGCCTCGAAATCGACTAAAATTTGGCTAATCGATGGGAAACAAAAATCGCGCCGGGGGCAATTTCGTCATTTTTCGTGACGGCCTCGGAATCGGCTAAAATTTGGCTGATGGTTGACTGATTGATGGGAAACAAAAATCGCGCTGGGGGCAATTTCGTAATTTTTCGCGACGGCGTCGAAATCGGCTAAAATTTGACTGATTGATGGGAAAAAAATCGCGCTGGAGGCAATTTATTAATTTTTCGCGACGGTGTCGGAATGGGCTCAAATTTGACTGATCGATGGGAAACGAAAATCGCGCCGTGGGCAATTTCGTCATTTCTCGCGACGGTGTCGGAATCGGCTAAAATTTGACTGATTGATCGGAAACAAAAATCGCGCCGGGGGCAATTTCGTCGTTTTTCGCGACGGCCTCGAAATCGGCTAAAATTTGGCTGATAGATGGGAAACAAAAATCGCGTCGGGGCATTTTCGTCATTTTTCGCGACGGTGTTGAAATGGGCTCAATTTTGACCGATTGATCGGAAAAAAATCGCACCAGGAGCAATTTCGTCATTTTTCGCGACGGTGTTGGAATCGTCTAAAATTTGACTGATTGACGGGAAGCGAAAATTGCGTCGGGGGCAATTCCGTCATTTTTCTGATGGGAAACAAAAATCGCGCCGTGGGCAATTTCGTCATTTGTCGCGACGGTGTCGGAATCGGCTAAAATTTGACTGATTGATGAGAAACAAAAATCGCGCCCGGGGCAATTTCGTCATTTTTCGCAACGGTGTCGGAATGGGCACAAATTTGACTGATTGATCGGAAACAAAAATCGGGCCGTGGGCAATTTCGACATTTTTCCCGACAGTGTCGGAAGGGCCCCAAATTTGACTGATTGATCGGAAACAAAAATCGCGGCGGGGGCAATTTCGTCATTTTTCGCGATGGTGTCGGAATCGGCTAAATTTTGACAGATTAATCGGAAAAAAAATTGCGCCGCGGGCAATTTCGTCATTTTTCGCGACGGCGTCGGAATGGGCTCAAGTTTGACTCATTGATCGGAAAAAAAAATCGCGCCGGGGGTAATTTCGTCATTTTTCGCAACGGTGTTGGAATGGGCCCTAATTTGGCTGATTGATCGGAAACAAAAATCGCGGCGGGGGCAATTTCGTCATTTTTCGCGACGGCCTCGAAATCGGCTAAAATTTGGCTGATCGATGGGAAACAAAAATCGCGCCGGGGGCAATTTCGTCATTTTTCGCGACGGCCTCGAAATCGGCTAAAATTTGGCTGATCGATGGGAAACAAAAATCGCGCCGGGGGCAATTTCGTCATTTTTCGCGATGGCCTCGGAATCGGCTAAAATTTGGCTGATCGATGGGAAACAAAAATCGCGCCAGGGCATTTTCGTCATTTTTCGCGACGGGGTCGAAATGGGCTCAATTTTGACTAGTTGATCGGAAACAAAAATCGCGCCGGGGGCAATTTCGTCAATTTTCACGACGTTGTCGGAATGGGCTAAAATTTGACTGATTGATCGGAAACAAAAATCTCGCCGGGGGCAATTTCGTCATTTTTCGCGACGGCCTCGAAATCGGCTAAAATTTGGCAGATCGATGGGAAACAAAAATCCCGCCGGGGCAATTTCGTCATTTTTCGCGACGGTGTCGGAATGGGCTCAAATTTGACTGATCGATGGGAAACAAAAATTGCGCCGTGGGCAATTTCGTCAATTTTCGCGACGGTGTCGGAATGGGCCCAAATTTGACTGATTGACCGGAAACAAAAATCGCGCGGGGGGCAATTTCGCCGTTTTTCGCGACGGCCTCGAAATCGGCTACAATTTGGCGGATCGATGGGATACAAAAATCCCGCCGGGGCAATTTCGTCATTTTTCGCGACAGTGTCGGAATGGGCTCAAATTTGACTGATCGATGGGAAACAAAAATCGCGCTGTGGGCAATTTCGTCATTTCGCGCGACGGTGTCGGAATCGGTTAAAATTTTACTGATTGATGGGAAACAAAAATCGCGCCGGGGGTAATTTCGTCATTTTTCGCGACGGTGTCGGAATGGGCTAAAATTTGACTGATTGATCGGAAACAAAAATCGCGCCGGGGGCAATTTCGTCATTTTTCGCGACGGCCTCGAAATCGACTAAAATTTGGCTAATCGATGGGAAACAAAAATCGCGCCGGGGGCAATTTCGTCATTTTTCGCGACGGCCTCGGAATCGGCTAAAATTTGGCTGATGGTTGACTGATTGATGGGAAACAAAAATCGCGCTGGGGGCAATTTCGTAATTTTTCGCGACGGCGTCGAAATCGGCTAAAATTTGACTGATTGATGGGGAAAAAAATCGCGCTGGAGGCAATTTCGTAATTTTTCGCGACGGTGTCGGAATCGGCTCAAATTTGACTGATTGATGGGAAACAAAAATCGCCCCGGGGGCGATTTCTTATTTTGTCGAGACGGTGTCGAAATTGGCTCAAATTTGACAGATTGATCGAAAACAAAAATCGCGTCGGGCGCAATTTCGTCATTTTTCACAACGGTGTCGGAATCGGTTAAAATTTGACAGATTAATCGGAAATAAAAATCGCGCAGAGGGAAATTTCGTTGTTTTTCGCGATGGTGTCGGAATGGTCCAAAATTTGACTGATTGATCGGAAATTAAAATCGCGCCGGGGGCTATTTTTTCATTTTTCGCGACTGTGTGGGAATGGGCAAAAATTTGACAGATTGATCGGAAACAAAAATCGCGCTGGGGGCAATTTCGTCATTTTTCGCGACGGTGTCGGAATCGGCTAAAATTTGACTAATTGATGGGAAACAAGAATAGCGCCGGGGCAATTTCTTCATTTTTCGCGACTGTGTCGGAATCGACTAAAATTTGACTGATTGATGGGAAACAAGAATCTCGCCGGGAGTTATTTCTTCATTTTTCGCGACGGTGTCGGAATCGGCTCAAATTTGACTGATTGATCGGAAACAAAAATCGCGCCGGGGGCAATTGCGTAATTTTTCGCGACGGTGTCGGAATCGGCTAAAATTTGACTGTTTGATGGGAAACAAAAATCGCGCAGGGGCAATTTCGTCATTTTTCGTGACGGTGTCGGAATCGGCTAAAATTTGACTGATTGGTGGGAAACAAAAATCGCGCCGGGGGCAATTTCGTCATTTTTCGCGACGGTGTCGAAATCGGTTAAAATTTGACTAATGGATGGGAAACAAAAATCGCGCAGGGGCAATTTCGTAATTTTTCGTGACGGTGTCGGAATCGACTAAAATTTGACTGATTGATGGGAAACAAAAATAGCGCCGGGGGCAATTTCGTCATTTTCGCGACGGTGTCGGAATTGGCTAAAATTTGACTGATTGATGGGAAACAAAAATCGCGTCTGCGCAATTTCGTCATTTTTCACAACGGTGTCGGAATCGACTAAAATTTGACAGATTAATCGGAAATAAAAATCGCGACGAGGGCAATTTCGTCGTTTTTCGCGACGGTGTCGGAAAAGGCTCAAATTTGACTGATTAATCGGAAACAAAAATCGCGCAAAGGCCTATTTCGTCGTTTTTTGCGACGGTGTCGGAATCGGCTTAAATTTGACTGATTGGTGGGAAACAAAAATCGCGCCGGGGGCAATTTCGTCATTTTTCGCAGCGGTGTTGAAATCGGCTAAAATTTGACTGATTGATGGGAAACAAAAATCGCGACGGGAGCAATTTCGTCATTTTTCGCGACGGTGTCGGAATCGGCTAAAATTTAACTAATTGATGGGAAACAAAAATAGCTTAGGGGCAGTTTCATCATTTTTTGCGACAGTTTCGGAATGGGCTCAAATTCGACTGATTTATCGGAAACAAAAATCGCCCCAGGGGCAATTTCGTCATTTTTCGCAACGGTGTCGGAATCGGCAAAAATTTGATTGATTGGTGGGTAACAAAAATCGCGCCGGGGGCAATTTCGTCATTTTTCGCGACGGTGTCGAAATCGGCTAAAATTTGACTGATTGGTGGGAAACAAAAATTGCGCTGGAGGCAATTTCGTAATTTTTCGCGAGGGTGTCGGAATCGGCTCAAATTTGACTGATTGATGAGAAACAAAAATCGCGCCGGGGGCGATTTCTTATTTTGTCGAGACGGTGTCGAAATTGGCTCAAATTTGACAGATTGATCGAAAACAAAAATCGAGTCGGGCGCAATTTCGTCATTTTTCACAACGGTGTCGGAATCGGTTAAAATTTGACAGATTAATCGGAAATGAAAATCGCGCAGAGGGAAATTTCGTTGTTTTTCGCGATGGTGTCGGAATGGTCCAAAATTTGACTGATTGATCGGAAATTAAAATCGCGCCGGGGGCTATTTTTTCATTTTTCGCGACTGTGGGAATGGGCAAAAATTTGACAGATTGATCGGAAACAAAAATCGCGCTGGGGGCTATTTCGTCATTTTTCGCGACGGTGTCGGAATCGGCTAAAATTTGACTGATTGATGGGAAACAAGAATAGCGCCGGGGCAATTTCGTCATTTTTCGCGACGGTGTCGGAATC
>NW_019267099.1:0-6222 GCF_002742605.1 Olea europaea var. sylvestris
ACTATCCAAGCGTTCCAAATATAAAACTGCTCATTCTTTCGAAAAATGGCCGAAATCCCTCGAACGCCACGACGAAGTTGTGAGGTCAATCCAAAACGGTCGCTACATTTCTAAAAAGTACTCTTGGGCCTAAAACGGACGCCTTGTGCAAAAGTTACGCTCTATTCTTCGTACGCCGACTATCCAAGCGTTCCAAATATAAAAGTGCTCATTCTTTCGAAAAATGGCCGAAATCCCTCGAACGCCAGGACGAAGTTGTGAGTTCAATCCGAAACGGTCGCTACATTTCCAAAAAGTACTCGTGGGCCCAAAACGGACGCCTTGTGCAAAAGTTACGCTCTATTCTTCGCACGCCGACTATCCAAGTGTTCCAAATATAAAGGTGCTCATTCTTTAAAAAAATGGCCGAAATCCCTCGAACGCCACGACGAAGTTGTGAGTTCAATCCGAAATGGTCGCTACATTTCCAAAAAGTACTCATGGGCCAAAAACGGACACCGTGTGCAAAAGTTACGCTCAATTTTTCGTACGCCGACTATCCAAGCGTTCCAAATATAAAACTGCTCATTCTTTCGAAAAATGGCCGAAATCCCTCGAACGCCACGACGAAGTTGTGATTTTAATCCAAAACGGTCGCAACATTTCCAAAAGGTACTCATGGGCCCAAAACGGACGCCGTGTGCAAAAGTTACGCTCAATTCTTCGCACGCCGACTATCCAAGCGTTCCAAATATAAAAGTGCTCATTCTTTCAAAAAATGGCCGAAATCCCTGGAACGCCACGAAGAAATTGTAAGTTCAATACAAAACGGTCGTTACATTTCCAAAAAGTACTCATGGGCCAAAAACGGACACCTTGTGCAAAAGTTACGCTCAATTTTTCGTACGCCGACTATCCAAGTGTTCCAAATATAAAGGTGCTCATTCTTTAAAAAAATGGCCGAAATCCCTCGAACGCCACGACGAAGTTGTGAGTTCAATCCAAAATGGTCGCTACATTTCCAAAAGTACATATGGGCCAAAAACGGACACCGTGTGCAAAAGTTACGCTCAATTTTTCGTACGCCGACTATCCAAGCGTTCCAAATATAAAATTGCTCATTCTTTCGAAAAATGGCCAAAATCCCTCGAACGCCACGAAGAAGTTGTGAGTTCAATCCAAAACGGTCGCTACATGTCCAAAAAGTACTTATGGGCCCAAAACGGACACCGTGTGCAAAAGTTACGCTCAATTCTTCGAACGCAGACAATCCAAGTGTTCTAAATATGCAAGTGCTCATTATTTCGAAAAATGGCCGAAATCTCTGATACGTCACGGTGAAGTTGTGAGTTCAATCCAAAACGGTCGCTACATTTCCAAAAAGTACTCATGGGCCCAAAACGGACGCCGTGTGCAAAAGTTACGCTCTATTCTTCTCACGCCGACTATAAAAGCGTTCCAAATATAAAAGTGCTCATTCTTTCAAAAAATGGCCAAAATCCCTCCAACGCCATGACGAAGTTGTGAGTTCAATCCAAAACGGTCGCTACATTTCCAAAAAGTATTCATGGGCCCAAAACGGACGCCGTGTGCACAAGTTACGCTCAATTCTTCGCACGCCGACTATCCAAGCGTTCCAAATATAAAAGTGCTCATTCATTTGAAAAATGGTCGAAATCCCTCGAACGTCACAAAGAAGTGAGTTCAATCCAAAACGGTCGCTACATTTACAAAAAGTACTTATGGTCCCAAAACGGACGCCGTGTGCAAAAGTTACGCTCAATTCTTCGCACGCCGACTATTCAAGCGTTCCAAATATAAAAGTGCTCATTCTTTCGAAAAATGGTCAAAATCCCTCGAAGGTCATGAAGAAGTCGTGAGTTCAATCCAAAATGGTCGTTACATTTCCAAAAAGTACTTATGGTCCAAAAACGGACACCGCGAGCAAAAGTTACGCTCAATTTTTCGTACTCCAACTATCCAAGCGTTCCAAATATAAAAGTGCTCATTCTTTCGAAAAATGGCCGAAATCCCTCGAACGCCACGACGAAATTGTGAGTTCAAACCAAAACGGTCGCTACATTTCCAAAAAGTACTTATGGGCCAAAAACGGACACCGTGTGCAAAAGTTACGCTCGATTCTTCGGACGCTGACTATCCAAGTGTTCCAAATATAAAAGTGCTCATTCATTCAAAAAATGGTCGAAATCCCACGAACGTCACGAAGAAGTGATGAGTTCAATCCAAAACGGTCGCTACATTTCCAAAAAGTACTTATGGGCCAAAAACGGACACCGTGTGCAAAAGTTACGCTCAATTTTTCGTACGCCGACTCTCCAAGCGTTCCAAATATAAAAGTGCTCATTCTTTCGAAAAATGGCCGAAATCCCACGAACACCACGACAAAGTTGTGAGTTAAATCCAAAACGGTCGCTACATTTCCAAAAAGAACTCATGGGCCAAAAACGGACGCCGTGTGCAAAAGTTACGCTCAATTCTTCGCACGCCGACTAACCAAGCGTTCCAAATATAAAAGTGCTCATTCATTCAAAAAATGGTCAAAATCCCACGAACGTCAAGAAGAAGTTGTGAGTTCAATCCAAAACGGTCTCTACATTTCCAAAAAGTACTTATGGGCCAAAAACGGACACCGTGTGCAAAAGTTACGCTCAATTTTTCGTACGCCGACTATCCAAGCGTTCCAAATATAAAAGTGCTCATTCTTTCGAAAAATGGGCAAAATCCCTCATACGTGACGACGAAGTTGTGAGTTCAATCCAAAACGGTCGCTACATTTCCAAAAAGAACTCATGGGCCAAAAACGGACGCCGTGTGCAAAAGTTACGCTCAATTCTTCGTACGCCGACAATCCAATCGTTCCAAATATGCAAGTGCTCATTCTTTCAAAAAATGGCTAAAATCCCTCATACGTCACGACGAAGTTGTGAGTTCAATCCAAAACGGTCGCTACATTTCCAAAAAGAACTCATGGGCCAAAAACGGACGCCGTGTGCAAAAGTTACGCTCAATTCTTCGTACGCCGACAATCCAATCGTTCCAAATATGCAAGTGCTCATTCTTTCAAAAAATGGCTAAAATCCCTCATACGTCACGACGAAGTTGTGAGTTCAATCCAAAACGGTCGCTACATTTCCAAAAAGAACTCATGGGCCAAAAACGGACGCCGTGTGCAAAAGTTACGCTCAATTCTTCGTACGCCGACAATCCAATCGTTCCAAATATGCAAGTGCTCATTCTTTCAAAAAATGGCTAAAATCCCTCATACGTCACGACGAAGTTGTGAGTTCAATCCAAAACGGTCGCTACATTTCCAAAAAGAACTCATGGGCCAAAAACGGACGCCGTGTGCAAAAGTTACGCTCAATTCTTCGTACGCCGACAATCCAATCGTTCCAAATATGCAAGTGCTCATTCTTTCAAAAAATGGCTAAAATCCCTCATACGTCACGACGAAGTTGTGAGTTCAATCCAAAACGGTCGCTACATTTCCAAAAAGAACTCATGGGCCAAAAACGGACGCCGTGTGCAAAAGTTACGCTCAATTCTTCGTACGCCGACAATCCAATCGTTCCAAATATGCAAGTGCTCATTCTTTCAAAAAATGGCTAAAATCCCTCATACGTCACGACGAAGTTGTGAGTTCAATCCAAAACGGTCGCTACATTTCCAAAAAGAACTCATGGGCCAAAAACGGACGCCGTGTGCAAAAGTTACGCTCAATTCTTCGTACGCCGACAATCCAATCGTTCCAAATATGCAAGTGCTCATTCTTTCAAAAAATGGCTAAAATCCCTCATACGTCACGACGAAGTTGTGAGTTCAATCCAAAACGGTCGCTACATTTCCAAAAAGAACTCATGGGCCAAAAACGGACGCCGTGTGCAAAAGTTACGCTCAATTCTTCGTACGCCGACAATCCAATCGTTCCAAATATGCAAGTGCTCATTCTTTCAAAAAATGGATGAACTCTCCCGTACGTCACGACGAAGTAGTGAGTTCAATCCAAAATGGTCGCTACATTTCCAAAAAGTTCTTATGGGCCCAACACGGACACCGTATGCAAAAGTTACGCTCAATTCTTCGCCCGTCGACTCTCCAAGCGTTCTCAATATACAAGCGCTCATTCCTTCCAAAAATGGCAAAAATCACTCGTACGTCACGACGAAGTGGTGAGTTCAATCCAAAACGGTCGCTACGTTTCCAAAAAGTAATTATGGGCCCAAAATGGACACCGTGTGCAAAAGTTACGCTCAATTCTTCATCCGTCGACTCTCCAACCATTCTAAATATGCAAGTGCTCATTCTTTTGAAAAATGGCCAAAATCCCTTGTAAGTCACGATGAAGTGGTGAGTTCAATCCAAAACAGTCGCTACATTTCCAAAAAGTACTTAGGGGCCCAAAACGGACACCGTCTGCAAAAGTTACGCTCAAATCTTCGTACGCCGACAATCCAAGCGTTCGAAATATGCAAGTGCTCATTCTTTCGAAAAATGGCTAAAATCCCTCATACGTCATGATGAAGTGGTGAGTTCAATCCAAAACAGTCGCTACATTTCCAAAAAGTACTTAGGGGCCCAAAACGGACACCGTCTGCAAAAGTTACGCTCAAATCTTCGTACGCCGACAATCCAAGCGTTCGAAATATGCAAGTGCTCATTCTTTCGAAAAATGGCTAAAATCCCTCATACGTCATGATGAAGTGGTGAGTTCAATCCAAAACAGTCGCTACATTTCCAAAAAGTACTTATGGGCCCAAAACGGACACCGTCTGCAAAAGTTACGCTCAAATCTTCGTACGCCGACAATCCAAGCGTTCCAAATATCCAAGTGCTCATTGTTTCGAAAAATGGTTGAACTCCCCCGTACGTCACGGTGAAATGGTGAGTTCAATCCAAAATGGTCGCTACATTTCCAAAAAGTTCTTATGGGCCCAAAACGGACATCGTGTGCAAAAGTTACTCTCAATTCTTCGTCAGCCGACTCTCCAAGCGTTCTCAATATACAAGCCCTCATTCCTTCGAAAAATGGCCAAAATCACACGTACGTCACGACGAAGTGGTGAGTTCAATCGAAAATGGTCGCTACATTTCCAAAAAGTTCTTATGGGCCTAAAACGGACACCGTGTGCAAAAGTTACGCTCAATTCTTCGTCCGTCGACTCTCCAACCGTTCTAAATATGCAAGTGCTCATTCTTTCAAAAAATGGCCAAAATCCCTCGTACGTCATGATGAAGTGGTGATTTCAATCCAAAACGGTTGCTACATTTCCAAAAAGTTCTTATTGGCCCAAAACGGACACCGTGTGCAAAAGTTACGCTCAATTCTTTGTCCGCCGACTCTCCAACCATTCTAAATATGCAAGTGCTCATTCTTACGAAAAATGGCCAAAATCACTCGTACGTCACGATGAAGTGGTGAGTTCAATCCAAAACGGTTGCTACATTTCCAAAAAGTTCTTATGGGCCCAATACGGACACCGTGTGCAAAAGTTACGCTTAATTCTTCGTCCGCTAACTCTCCAAGCGTTCCCAATATAAAAGCACTCATTCCTTCAAAAAATTGCCAAAATCACTCGTACGTCACGACGAAGTTGTGAGTTCAATCCAAAACGGTCGCTACATTTCCAAAAAGTACTTATGGGCCCAAAATGGACACCATGTGCAAAAGTTACGCTTAATTCTTCGTACGCCGACAATCCAATCGTTCCAAATATGCAAGTGCTCATTTTTCCAAAAATGGATGAACTCTCCCGTACGTCACGACGAAGTAGTGAGTTCAATCCAAAACGGACGCTACATTTCCAAAAAGTTCTTATGGGCCCAACACGGACACCGTGTGCAAAAGTTACGCTCAATTCTTCGCCCGTCGACTCTCCAAGCGTTCTCAATATACAAGCGCTCATTCCTTCGAAAAATGGCCAAAATCACTCGTACGTCACGACGAAGTGGTGAGTTCAATCCAAAACGGTCGCTACATTTCCAAAAAGTTCTTATGGGCCTAAAACGGAAACCGTGTGCAAAAGTTACTCTCAATTCATCGTCCGCCGACTCTCCAAGCGTTCTCAATATTCAAGCGCTCATTCCTTTGAAAAATGGCCAAAATCCCTTGTACGTCACGATGAAGTGGTGAGTTCAATCGAAAACGGTCGCTACATGTCCAAAAAGTACTTATGGGCCCAAAACGGACACCGTCTGCAAAAGTTACGCTCAAATCTTCATACG
>NW_019267100.1:0-6217 GCF_002742605.1 Olea europaea var. sylvestris
CGGAATGAGCTAAAATTTGACTGATTGATCGGAAAAAAATTGCTCCGGGGCAATTTCGTCATTTTTCGCGACGGTGTCTGAATTGGCTAAAATTTGACAGATTAATCGGAAACAAAAATCGGGCCTGGGGAAATTTCGTCATTTTTCGCGACGGTGTCGAAATGGGCTAAAATTTGACAGACTAATCGGAAACAAAAATCGAGCCGGGGGAAATTTCGTCATTTTTCGCGACGGTGTCGGAATGGGCTAAAATTTGACTGATTGATCGGAAACAAATATCGCGCTGGGGGCAATTTCGTCATTTTTCACGATGGTGTCTGAATGGGCTAAAATTTGACTGATTGATCGGAAACAAAAATCGCGCCTGGAGCAATTTGGTCATTTTCGCGACGGTGTCGGAATGGGCTAAAATTTGATAGATTGATCGGAGACAAAAATTGAGCCGGGGGAAATTTCGTAATTTTTCGCGATGGTGTCGGAATGGGCCAAAATTTGACTGATTGATCGGAAACAAAAATCGCGCCGAGGCAATTTCGTCATTTTTCGTGACGGTGTCGGAATGAGCTAAAATTTGACTGATTGATTGAAAAACAAATTGCTCAGGGCCAATTTCGTCATTTTTCGCGACGGTGTCTGAATGGGCTAAAATTTGACTGAATGATCGGAAACAAAAATCGTGCCGGGCGCAATTTCGTCATTTTTCGCGACGGTGTCCGAATGGGCTAAAATTTGACTGATTGATCGGGAACAAAAATCGCGCGCGGGGGCAATTTTGTCATTTTTCGCGACGGTGTCCGAATGGGCTAAAATTTGACTGATTGATCGGGAACAAAAATCGCGCGCGGGGGCAATTTTGTCATTTTTCGCGACGGTGTCCGAATGGGCTAAAATTTGACTGATTGATCGGGAACAAAAATCGCGCGCGGGGGCAATTTTGTCATTTTTCGCGACGGTGTCCGAATGGGCTAAAATTTGACTGATTGATCGGAAACAAAAATCGTGCCAGGGGCAATTTCGTCATTTTTCGCGACGGTGTCCGAATGGGCTAAAATTTGACTGATTGATCGGGAACAAATATCGTACCGGGGGCAATTTCGTCATTTTTCGCGACGGTGTCTGAATGCGCTAAAATTTGATTGATTGATCGAAAACAAAAATCGCGCCAGCGGCAATTTCGTCATTTTTCGCGACAGGGTCGAAATGGGCTAAAATTTTACTGATTGATCTGAAACAAATATCGCGCCGGGGGCAATTTCGTCATCTTTCGCGACGGTGTCGGAATGAGCTAGAATTTGACTGATTGATCGGAAACAAATATTGCGCCGAGGGCAATTTCGTCATTTTTCGCGACGGTGTCTGAATGGGCTAAAATTTGACTGACTGAACGGAAACAAAAATCGCGCCGGGAGCAATTTGGTCATTTTCGCAACGGTGTCGGAATGGTCTAAAATTTGACAGATTCATCGGAAACAAAAATCGAACCGGGGGAAATTTCGTCATTTTTCGCGACGGTGTCGGAGTGGGCTAAAATTTTACTGATTGATCGGAAACAAATATAGCGCCGGAGGCAATTTCGTCATTTTTCGCGACGGTGTCTGAATGGGCTAAAATTTGACTGATTGAACGAAAACAAAAATCGCATCGGGAGCAATTTGGTCATTTTCGCGACGGTGTCGGAATGGGCTGAAATTTGATAGATTGATCGGAGACAAATCGAGCCGGGGGAAATTTCGTCATTTTTCGCGACGGTGTCGGAATGGGCCAAAATTTGATTGATTGATCGGAAACAAAAATCGTGCCGGGGGCAATTTCGTCATTTTTCGCGACGGTGTCCGAATGGGCTAAAATTTGACTGATTGATCGGGAACAAAAATCGTACCGGGGGCAATTTCGTCATTTTTCGCGACGGTGTCCGAATGGGCCAAAATTTGACCGATTGATCGGGAACAAAAATCGCGCCGGGGGCAATTTCGTCATTTTTCGCGACGGTGTCTGAATGGGCTAAAATTTGACTGATTAATCGGAAACAAATATCGCGCCAGGGGCAATTTCGTCATTTTTCGCGACGGTGTCTGAATGGGCTAAAATTTGACTGATTAATCGGAAACAAATATCGCGCCAGGGGCAATTTCGTCATTTTTCGCGACGGTGTCTGAATGGGCTAAAATTTGACTGATTGAACGGAAACAAAAATCGCGCCGGGGGCAATTTGATCATTTACGCGACAGTGTCGGAATGGGCTAAAATTTGACAGATTGATCGGTAACAAAAATCGTGCCGGGCGCAATTTCGTCATTTTTCGCGACGGTGTCTGAATGGGCTAAAATTTGACTGATTGATCGAAAACAAAAATCGCGCCGGGGGCAATTTCGTCATTTTTCGTGACGGTATCGGAATGAGCTAAAATTTGACTGATTGATCGGAAAAAAATTGTACCGGGGCAATTTCGTCATTTTTCACGTCGTTGTCTGAATGGGCTAAAATTTGACTGATTGATCGGAAACAAAAATCGTGCCGGGGGCAATTTCGTCATTTTTCGCGACGGTGTCGGAATGGGCTAAAATTTGACTGATTGATCGGTAACAAAAATCGTGCCGGGCGCAATTTCGTCATTTTTCGCGACGGTGTCCGAATGGGCTAAAATTTGACTGATTGATCGGGAACAAAAATCGCGCCGGGGGCAATTTCGTCATTTTTCGCGACGGTGTCTGAATGGGCTAAAATTTGATTGATTGATCGAAAACAAAAATCGCGCCAGGGGCAATTTCGTCATTTTTCGCGACAGGATCGGAATGGGCTAAAATTTGAAAGATTAATCGGAACCAAAAATCGTGCCGGGGGAAATTTCGTCATTTTTCGCGACGCTGTCGGAATGAGCTAAAATTTGACTGATTGATCGGAAACAAATATCGCGCCGGGGGCAATTTCGTCATTTTTCGAGACGGTGTCTGAATGGGCTAAAATTTGATTGATTGATCGAAAACAAAAATCGCGCCGGGGGCAATTTCGTCATTTTTCACGACGGTGTCGGAATCGGCTAAAATTTGACCGTTTGATAGGAAAAAAATCGCTCCGTGGGCAATTTCGTCATTTTTCGCGACGGTGTCGGAATCGGCTAAAATTTGACCGTTTGATAGGAAAAAAATCGCTCCGTGGGCAATTTCGTCATTTTTCGCGACGGTGTCGGAATCGGCTAAAATTTGACCGTTTGATAGGAAAAAAATCGCTCCGTGGGCAATTTCGTCATTTTTCGCGACGGTGTCTGAATGGGCTAAAATTTGACTGATTGAACGAAAACAAAAATCGCACCGGGAGCAATTTGGTCATTTTCGCGACGGTGTCGGAATGGGCTAAAATTTGACAGATTGACCGGAGACAAAAATCGAGCCGGGGAAAATTTCGTCATTTTTCTCGACGGTGTCGGAATGGGCCAAAATTTGACTGATTGATCGGAAACAAAAATCGCGTCGGGGGCAATTTCTTTATTTTTCGTGATGGTTTCGGAATGAGCTAAAATTTGACTGATTGATCGGAAAAAAATTGCTCCGGGGCAATTTCGTCATTTTTCGCGACGGTGTCTGAATGGGCTAAAATTTGACTGATTGGTCGGTAACAAAAATCGTGCCGGGCGCAATTTCGTCATTTTTCGCGACGATGTCCGAATGGGCTAAAATTTGACTGATTGATCGGGAACAAAGATCGCGCCGGGGGCAATTTCGTCATTTTTCGCGACGGTGTCTGAATGGGCTAAAATTTGACTGATTGATCGAAAACAAAAATCGCGCCGGGGGCAATTTCGTCATTTTTCGTGACGGTATCGGAATGAGCTAAAATTTGACTGATTGATCGGAAAAAAATTGCACAGGGGCAATTTCGTCATTTTTCGCGACAGGGTCGGAATGGGCTAAAATTTTACTGATTGATCTGAAACAAATATCGCGCTGGGGGCAATTTCGTCATCTTTCGCGACGGTGTCGGAATGAGCTAAAATTTGACTGATTGATCGGAAACAAATATGGCGCCGAGGGCAATTTCGTCATTTTTCACGACGGTGTCTGAATGGGCTAAAATTTGACAGACTGAACGGAAACAAAAATCGCGCCGGGAGCAATTTGGTCATTTTCGCAACGGTGTCGGAATGGGCTAAAATTTGACAGATTCATCGGAAACAAAAATCGAACCGGGGGCAATTTCGTCATTTTTCGCGACGGTGTCTGAATGGGCTAAAATTTGATTGATTGATCGAAAACAAAAATTGCGCAAGGGGCAATTTCGTCATTTTTCGCGACAGGGTCGGACTGGGCTAAAATTTGACAGATTAATCGGAAACAAAAATCGAACCGGGGGAAATTTCGTCATTTTTCGTAACGGTGTCGGAATGGGCTAAAATTTGACTGATTGATCGGAAACAAAAATCGCACCGGTGGCAATTTCGTTATTTTTCACGACGGCGTCGGAGTGAGCCAAAATTTGACTGATTGATTGGAAACAAAAATCGCACCGGGGGGAATTTCGTCATTTTTCGCGACAGGGTCAGAATGGGCTAAAATTTGACAGACTAATCGGAAACAAAAATCGAGCCGGGGGAAAATTCGTCATTTTTCGCGACGGTGTCGGAATGGGCTAAAATTTGACTGATTGATCGGAAACAAATATCGCGCTGGGGGCAATTTCGTCATTTTTCACGATGGTGTCTGAATGGGCTAAAATTTGACTGATTGTACGGAAACAAAAATCGCGCCTGGAGCAATTTGGTCATTTTCGCGACGGTGTCGGAATGGGCTAAAATTTGATAGATTGATCGGAGACAAAAAATGAGCCGGGGGAAATTTCGTCATTTTTCGCGATGGTGTCGGAATGGGCCAAAATTTGACCGATTGATCGAAAACAAAAATCGCGCCGAGGCAATTTCGTCATTTTTCGTGACGGTGTCGGAATGAGCTAAAATTTGACTGATTGATCGAAAAACAAATTGCTCTGGGCCAATTTCGTCATTTTTCGCGACGGTGTCTGAATGGGCTAAAATTTGACTGAACGATCGGAAACAAAAATCGTGCCGGGCGCAATTTCGTCATTTTTCGCGACGGTGTCCGAATGGGCTAAAATTTGACTGATTGATCGGGAACAAAAATCGCGCCGGGGGCAATTTCGTCATTTTTCGCGTCGGTGTCTGAATGGGCTAAACTTTGATTGATTGATCGAAAACAAAAATCGCGCCAGCGGCAGTTTCGTCATTTTTCGCGACAGGGTCGGAATGGGCTAAAATTTGAAAGATTAATCGGAAACAAAAATCGAGCCTGGGGAAATTTCGTCATTTTTCGCGACGGTGTCGGAATGGGCTAAAATTTGACTGATTGATCGGAAACAAAAATCGTGCCAGGGGCAATTTTGTCATTTTTCATGACGGTGTCCGAATGGGCTAAAATTTGACTGATTGATCGGGAACAAAAATCGTACCGGGGGCCAATTTCGTCATTTTTCACGACGGTGTCCGAATGGGCTAAAATTTGACTGATTGATCGGGAACAAAAATCGCGCCGGGGGCGATTTCGTCATTTTTCACGACGGTGTCTGAATGGGCTAAAATTTGATTGATAGATCGAAAACAAAAATCGCGCCAGCGGCAATTTCGTCATTTTTCGCGACAGGGTCGGAATGGGCTAAAATTTGACTGATTGATCGGAAACAAATATCGCGCCGGGGGCAATTTCGTCATTTTTCGCGACGGTGTCTGAATGGGCTAAAATTTGACTGATTGAACGGAAACAAAAATCGCGCCGGGGGCAATTTGATCATTTACGCGACAGTGTCGGAAAGGGCTAAAATTTGACAGATTGATCGTAGACAAAAATCGAGTCGGGGGAAATTTGTTCATTTTTCGCGACGGTGTCGGAATGGGCAAAATTTGACTGATTGATCGAAAACAAAAATCGCGTCGGGGGCAATTTCGTCATTTTTCGTGACGGTATCGGAATGAGCTAAAATTTGACTGATTGATCGGAAAAAAATTGCACCGGGGCAATTTCGTCATTTTTCACGACGTTGTCTAAATGGGCTAAAATTTGACTGATTGATCGGAAACAAAAATCGTGCCGGGCGCAATTTCGTCATTTTTCGCGACGGTGTCCGAATGCGCTAAAATTTAACTGATTGATCGGGAACAAAAATCGCGCCGGGGGCAATTTCGTCATTTTTCGCGACGGTGTCTGAATGGGCT
>NW_019267101.1:0-6215 GCF_002742605.1 Olea europaea var. sylvestris
TTTCCGATCAACCGGTCAAAATTTAGCCCAATCCGACACAGTCTCGAAAAATGACGAAATTGACCCCGGCGCGATTTTTATTTTCGATCAACCTGGCAAATTTAAGCCCATTTCGACACATTCGCAAAAAATGACGAAATTGCCCACTGAGCGATTTTTATTTCCGATCAACCAGTCAAATTTTAGCCCATTTCGACACAGTCGCGTAAAATGACGAAATTGCCCCCGGCGCGATTTTTATTTCCGATCAGCATGTCAAATTTTAGCCCACTTGAACACAATCGCGAAAAATGACGAAATTGCCCCCGGCATGATTTTTATTTTCGATCAACCTGGCAAATTTAAGCCCATTTCGACACATTCGCAAAAAATGACGAAATTGCCCACTGAGCGATTTTTATTTCCGATCAACCAGTCAAATTTTAGCCCATTTCGACACAATCGCGAAAAATGAAGAAATTTCCCCCGGCGCGATTTTTTTTTTCGATCAACCTGGCAAATTTAAGCCCATTTCGACACATTCGCAAAAAATGACGAAATTGCCCACTGAGCGATTTTTATTTCCGATCAACCAGTCAAATTTTAGCCCATTTCGACACAGTCGCGAAAAAAGACGAAATTGCCCCTGACTCGATTTTTATTTCCGATCAACATGTCAAATTTTAGCCAATTTCGACATTGTCGCGAAAAATGACGAAATTCCCCACGGCGCGATTTTTATTTCCGATCAACCTGCCAAATTTAAGCCCATTTCGACACAATCGCGTAAAATGACGAAACTGCCCTCTGAGCGATTTTTATTTCAGATCAACCCAGTAAATTTGAGCCTATTCCGACAGAGTCGCGAAAAATGAGGAAAATTGGCCCGGCGCGGTTTTTGTTTCTGATCCACCTGTCAAATTTAAGCCCACTCCAACACAGTCGCGAAAAATGACGAAATTGCCCCCGGCGCGATTTTTATTTCCGATCCACCTGGCAAATTTAAGCCCATTCCGACACAGTCGCGAAAAATGACGAAATTGGCCCGGGGCGGTTTTTGTTTCTGATCCACCTGTCAAATTTTAGCCCATTCCGACACAGTCGCGAAAAATGACGAAATTGCCCCCAGCGCGATTTTTATTTCCGATCAACCGGTTAAATTTTAGCAAATTTCGACACAGTCGCGAAAAATGATGCAATTGACCCTGGCGCGATTTTTATTTCCGATCCACCTGGCAAATTTAAGCCCATTCCAACACAGTCGCGAAAAATGACGAAATTGGCCCGGCGCGATTTTTGTTTCTGATCCACCAGTAAAATTTTAGCCCATTCCGACACAGTCGCGAAAAATGACGAAATTGCCCCCGGCCTGATTTTTATTTCCGATCAACCAGTCAAATTTTAGCCAATTTCGACACAGTCGCGAAAAATGACGAAATTGCCCCCGGCGCGATTTTTATTTCCGATCATCCTGCAAAATTTAAGTCCATTCAGACACAGTCGCGTAAAATGACGAAATTGCCCACTGAGCGATTTTTATTTCCGATCAACCAGTCAAATTTTAGCCCATTCCGACACAGTCGCGAAAAATAACGAAATTGACCCCGGAGCAATTTTTATTTCCGATCAACCTGCCAAATTTAAGCCGATTTCGACACAGTCGCGAAAAATGACGAAATTGCCCCAGCACGGTTTTTGTTTCCAATCTACCAGTCAAATTTTGCCCATTCCGACACAGTCGAGAAAAATGACGAAATTGCCTCCGGAGCGATTTTCATTTCCGATCAACCTACCAAATTTAAGCCGATTCCGACACAGTCGCATAAAATGATGAAATTTACCCCTGCGCGATTTTTATTTCCGATCAACCAGTCAAATTTTAGCCCATTTCGACACAGTCGCGAAAAAAGACGAAATTGCCCCTGACTCGATTTTTATTTCCGATCAACATGTCAAATTTTAGCCAATTTCGACACTGTCGCGAAAAATGACGAAATTCCCCACGGAGCGATTTTTATTTCCGATCAACCTGCCAAATTTAAGCCCATTCCGACACAATCGCGTAAAATGACGAAACTGTCCTCTGAGCGATTTTTATTTCCGATCAACCCAGTAAATTTAAGCCTATTCCGACACAGTCGCGAAAAATGAGGAAATTGGCCCGGCGCGATTTTTGTTTCTGATCCACCTGTCAAATTTAAGCCCAATCCGACACAGTCGCGAAAAATGACGAAATTGCCCCCGGCGCGATTTTTATTTCCGATCCACCTGGCAAATTTAAGCCCATTCCGACACAGTCGCGAAAAATGACGAAATTGGCCCGGGGCGGTTTTTGTTTCTGATCCACCTGTCAAATTTTAGCCCATTCCGACACAGTCGCGAAAAATGACGAAATTGCCCCCAGCGCGATTTTTATTTCCGATCAACCGGTTAAATTTTAGCCAATTTTGACACAGTCGCGAAAAATGACGTAATTGACCCTGGCGCGATTTTTATTTCCGATCCACCTGGCAAATTTAAGCCCATTCCAACCCAATCGCGAAAAATGACGAAATTGCCCCCGGCCCGATTTTTATTTCCGATCAACCAGTCAAATTTTAGCCAATTTCGACACAGTCGCGAAAAATGACGAAATTGCCCCCGGCGCGATTTTTATTTCCGATCATCCTGCAAAATTTAAGTCCATTTAGACACAGTCGCGTAAAATGACGAAATTGCCCCCTGAGCGATTTTTATTTCCTATCAACTGGTCAAATTTTAGCCCAATCCGACACAGTCGCGAAAAATGACGAAATTGACCCCGGCGCCATTTTTATTTTCGATCAAGCTGGCAAATTTAAGCCCATTCCGACACAGTCACGAAAAATGACGCAATTGGCCCGGCGCGGTTTTTTTTCTGATCCACCCGTAAAATTTTGGCCCATTCCGACACAGTCGCGAAAAATGACGAAATTGCCCCCGGCGCGATTTTTATTTCCGATCAACCTGCCAAATTTAAGCCCATTCCGACACAGTCGCGAAAAATGACGAAATTGCCCCCGGCGCGATTTTTATTTCCGATCAACCTGCCAAATTTAAGCCCATTCCGACACATTCGCGAAAAATGACGAAATTGCCCCCGGCTAGATTTTTATTTCCGATCAACCTGCCAAATTTAAGCCCATTCCGACAGTCGCCTAAAATGACGAAATTGCCCCCTGAGCGATTTTTATTTCTGATCAACTGGTTAAATTTTAGCCAATTTCGACACAGTCGCGAAAAATGACGAAATTGACCCTGGCGCAATTTTTATTTCCGATCCACCGGGCAAATTTAAGCCCATTCCGACACAGTCGCGAAAAATCACGAAATTGGCCCGGCGCGATTTTTATTTCTGATCCACCTGTCAAATTTTAGCCCATTCCGACACAGTCGCGAAAAATGACGAAATTGCCCCCGGCGCGATTTTTATTTCTGATCCACCTGTCAAATTTTAGCCCATTCCGACACAGTCGCGAAAAATGACGAAATTGCCCCCGGCGCGATTTTTATTTCCGATCAACCGGTTAAATTTTAGCCAATTTCGACACAGTCGCGAAAAATGATGTAATTGACCCTGGCTCGATTTTTATTTCCGATCCACCTGGCAAATTTAAGCCCATTCCGACACAGTCGCGAAAAACGACGAAATTGGCCCGGCGCGATTTTTGTTTCTGATCCACTTGTAAAATTTTAGCCCATTCCGACACAGTCGCGAAAAATGATGAAATTGCCCCCGGCCCGATTTTTATTTCCGATCAACCAGTCAAATTTTAGCCAATTTCGACACAGTCGCGAAAAATGACGAAATTGCCCCCGGCGCGATTTTTATTTCCGATCAATCTGCAAAATTTAAGTCCATTCCGACACAGTCGCGTAAAATGACGAAATTGCCCCCTGAGCGATTTTTATTTCCTATCAACTGGTCAAATTTTAGCCCAATCCTACACAGTCGCGAAAAATGACGAAATTGACCCCGGCGCGATTTTTATTTTCGATCAACCTGGCAAATTTAAGCCCATTCCGACACAGTCGCGAAAAATGACGCAATTGGCCCGGCGCGGTTTTTTTCTGATCCACCCGTAAAATTTTAGCCCATTCCGACACAGTCGCGAAAAATGACGAAATTGCCCCCGGCGGGATTTTTATTTCCGATCAACCAGTCAAATTTTAGCCAATTTCGGCACAGTAGCGTAAAATGACGAAATTGCCCCCGGCGCGATTTTTATTTCCGAACAACCTGTTAAATTTTAGCTCATTCCGACACAGTCGCGAAAAATGACGAAATTGCCCCCGGCGCGATTTTTATTTCCGATCGACCTGCCAAATTTAAGCCCATTCTGACACAGTCGCGTAAAATGATGAAATTGCCCCTGGCGCGATTTTTATTTCCGATCAACCTGCCAAATTTAAGCCCATTTCGAAACAGTCGCGAAAAACGACGAAATTGCCCCCGACGCGTTTTTTTTTTCCGATCAACCTGCCAAATTTAATCCCATTTCGACACAGTCGCAAAAAATGACGAAATTGCCCTCGGAGCGATTTTTATTTCCGATCAATCTGCCAAATTTAAGCCCATTTGGACACAGTCGGGAAAAATGACGAAATTGCCCTCTGCGCGATTTTTATTTCCGATCAACTTGCCAAATTTAAGCTCATTCCGACACAGTCGCGTAAAATGACGAAATTGCCCCCTGAGCGATTTTTATTTCCTATCAGATGGTCAAATTTTAGCCCAATCCGACACAGTCGCGAAAAATGACGAAATTGACCCCGGCGCGATTTTTATTTCCGATCAACCTGGTAAATTTAAGCCCATTCCGACGTAGTCGCGAAAAATGACGCAATTGGCCCGGCGCGGTTTTTGTTTCTGATCCACCCGTAAAATTTTAGCCCATTCCGACACAGTCGCGAAAAATGACAAAATTACCCCCGGCGCGATTTTTATTTCCGATCAACCAGTCAAATTTTAGCCAATTTCGGCACAGTAGCGTAAAATGACGAAATTGCCCCCGGCGCGATTTTTATTTCCGAACAACCAGTCAAATTTTAGCTCATTCCGACACAGTCGCGAAAAATGACGAAATTGCCCCCGGCGTGATTTTTATTTCCTATCAACCTGCCAAATTTAAGCCCATTCTAGCACAGTCGCGTAAATTGATGAAATTGCCCCCGGTGCGATTTTTATTTTCGATCAACCTGCCAAATTTAAGCCCATTTCGAAACAGTCGCGAAAAATGACGAAATTGCCCTCGGTGCGATTTTTAATTCCGATCAACCTGCCAAATTTAAGCCCATTTCGACACAGTCGCAAAAAATGACGAAATTGCCCTCAGCGTGATTTTTATTTCCGATCAACCTGCCAAATTTAAGCCCATTTCGACGCAGTCGGGAAAAATGACGAAATTGCCCTCGGCGCGATTTTTATTTCCGATCAACCTGCCAAATTTAAGCCCATTCCGACACGGTCGCAGAAAATGACGAAATTGGCCCGGCGCGATTTTTGTTTACGATCTACCTGTCAAATTTTAGACCATTCCGACACAGTCGCAAAAAATGACGAAATTGCCCCCGACGCGATTTTTAATTCCGATCAACCTGCCAAATTTAAGCCCATTCTGAGAAAGTCGCAAAAAATGACGAAATTGCCCCTAGCGCGATTTTTGTTTCCAATCAATCAGTCAAATTTTGGCCCATTTCGAAACAGTCACGAAAAATGACGAAATCGCCCACTGTGCGATTTTTATTTCCGATCAACCTGGCAAATTTAATCCCATTCCGTCACAGTCGCAAAAGTGACGAAATTGCCCAGCGTGGTTTTTGTTTCCGATCTACCTGTCAAATATTAGCCCATTCTGACACAGTCGTGAAAAATAACGAAATTGCCCCCGGCGCGATTTTTATTTCCGATCAACCTGCAAAATTTAAGTCCATTCCGACACAGTCGCGTAAAATGACGACATTGAACCCGGCGCGATTTTTATTTCCGATCAACCTGCAAAATTTAAGTCCATTCCGACACAGTCGCGTAAAATGACGAAATTGAACCCGGCGTGATTTTTATTTCCGATCAGCCTGGCAAATTTAAGCCCATTTCGACACATTCGCGAAAAATGACGAAATTGCCCCCTGAGAGATTTTTATTTCCGATCAACCAGTCAAATTTTAGCCCATTCCGACACAGTCGCGAAAAATAACGAAATTGACCCCGGAGCAAT